>NW_027414667.1:0-134715 GCF_964106895.1 Numenius arquata | reverse complement strand
GCCCGCAAGGGCCTGTAGGGGCGCACAGTGTTTCTGCCAGGTTCTGTAGAGTTCCCTAGGGGCCATATTTTTCTGTAGTGGCTGGTAGTATTCTGTAGGGGTCTGTAGGTTTCCGTAGGCGCCTACAGTGTTCTGTAGGAGCCCATAGGGTTTTAGTGAGGTTCCGTTGTGTTGCTAAGGGTCTTGTAGAGTGCTGTCGGGTCCTGGAGTATTCTGTAGGGTTCCAGAGGGGCTCGTAGGGTTCCATCAAAATCTATAGGGTTCCCTAGGGGCCCATAGAGTCCTGTAGATTTCCGTAGGGACCTGTAGGGTTGTGTAAGTGCCCGCAGAAGTCTGTAGGAGTCTGTGGGATTCTGTAAGGTTCCGGAGGGTTCTGCAGGGTTCCGTAGGGGCCCGTAGAGTTCCGTAGTGGCTGGTAAAGTTCCGTAGGGCCCTGTGGGGTTCTGTATGGACCTGTAGGGTTCCGTAGGGGCCTGCAGGGTTCCGTAAGTGCCCGCAGGTGTCTGTAGGGTTCCGTAGGCACCTGCAGTGTTCTGTAGGAGCCCATAGGGTTTTAGTGAGGTTCCGTTGTGTTGCTAAGGGTCTTGTAGAGTGCTGTCGGGTCCTGGAGTATTCTGTAGGGTTCCAGAGGACCTCATAGGGTTCCATCGAAATCTATAGGGTTCCCTAGGGGCCCATAGAGTCCCGTAGATTTCCGTAGGGACCTGTAGGGTTGTGTAAGTGCTCGCAGGGGTTGGTAGGAGCTTGTAGGGTTCCATAAGTTTCCAGAGGGTTGTGTAGGGTTCCGTAGGGGCCTGTGGTGTTCCCTAGGGGCCTGTAGAGTCTCGTACAGTTGCGTAGGGGCCTGTGGTGTTCCCTAGGGGCCTGTAGAGTCTCGTACAGTTCCGTAGGGTCCTGTAGGTTTCCATAAGTGCCCGCAGAGGTCTGAAGGGGCCCGTACTGTTCCGTAAGGATCCATAGGGCTCCGTAGAGCTTCGTAGGTTCCCTAGAGGCCTCTGGAGTACCGCAGGAGCCAGTAGTGTTCTGTAGGGGCCCGTAGGGTTCCTTCCATAGGAGCAGGCAGTGTTCCGTAGGGTCCTCTAGGGTTGAATAAGTGCCCGCAGGAGTCTGTAGGAATCCGTGGGATTCTGTAAGGTTCCGGAGGGTTCTGCAGGGTTCCGTAGGGGCCCGTGGAGTTCCGTAGTGGCTGGTAAAGTTCCGTAGGGCCCTGTGGGGTTCTGTATGGACCTGTAGGGTTCCGTAGGGGCCTGCAGGGTTCCGTAAGTGCCCGCAGGTGTCTGTAGGGTTCCGTAGGGGTCTGTAGGGTTCCGTAGGCACCTGCAGTATTCTGTAGGAGCCCATAGGGTTTTAGTGAGGTTCCGTTGTGTTGCTCAGGGTCTTGTAGAGTGCTGTCGGGTCCTGGAGTATTCTGTAGGGTTCCAGAGGACCTCATAGGGTTCCATCGAAATCTATAGGGTTCCCTAGGGGCCCATAGAGTCCCGTAGATTTCCGTAGGGACCTGTAGGGTTGTGTAAGTGCCCGCAGGGGTTGGTAGGAGCTTGTAGGGTGCCATATGTTTCCGGAGGGTTGTGTAGGGTTCCGTAGGGGCCTGTGGTGTTCCCTAGGGGCCTGTAGAGTCTCGTACAGTTCCGTAGGGTCCTGTAGGTTTCCATAAGGGCCCGCAGAGGTCTGAAGGGGCCCGTACTGTTCTGTAAGGATCCATAGGGTTCCGTAGAGCTTCGTAGGTTCCCTAGAGGCCTCTGGAGTACCGCAGGAGCCAGTAGTGTTCTGTAGGGGCCCGTAGGGTTCCTTCCATAGGAGCTGGCAGTGTTCCATAGGGTCCTCTAGGGTTGAGTAAGTGCCCGCAGGAGTCTGTAGGAATCCGTGGGATTCTGTAAGGTTCTGCAGGGTTCCGTAGGGGCCCGTAGAGTTCCGTAGTGGCTGGTAAAGTTCCCTAGGGCCCTGTACCGTTCCGTAACTGCCTGCAAGGGTCTTTAGGCTTCCGTAGGGGCTGGTAGGGTTCCATAAAGTTCCGTGGGTTCCTGCAGAGTTCTGCAAGTGCCCGCAAGGGCCTGTAGGGGCGCACAGTGTTTCTGCCAGGTTCTGTAGAGTTCCCTAGGGGCCATATTTTTCTGTAGTGGCTGGTAGTATTCTGTAGGGGTCTGTAGGTTTCCGTAGGCGCCTACAGTGTTCTGTAGGAGCCCATAGGGTTTTAGTGAGGTTCCGTTGTGTTGCTAAGGGTCTTGTAGAGTGCTGTCGGGTCCTGGAGTATTCTGTAGGGTTCCAGAGGGGCTCGTAGGGTTCCATCGAAATCTGTAGGGTTCCCTAGGGGCCCATAGAGTCCTGTAGATTTCTGTAGGGACCTGTAGGGTTGTGTAAGTGCCTGCAGAAGTCTGTAGGAGTCTGTGGGATTCTGTAAGGTTCCGGAGGGTTCTGCAGGGTTCCGTAGGGGCCCGTAGAGTTCCGTAGTGGCTGGTAAAGTTCCGTAGGGCCCTGTGGGGTTCTGTATGGACCTGTAGGGTTCCGTAGGGGCCTGCAGGGTTCCGTAAGTGCCCGCAGGTGTCTGTAGGGTTCCGTAGGCACCTGCAGTGTTCTGTAGGAGCCCATAGGGTTTTAGTGAGGTTCCGTTGTGTTGCTCAGGGTCTTGTAGAGTGCTGTCGGGTCCTGGAGTATTCTGTAGGGTTCCAGAGGACCTCATAGGGTTCCATCGAAATCTATAGGGTTCCCTAGGGGCCCATAGAGTCCCGTAGATTTCCGTAGGGACCTGTAGGGTTGTGTAAGTGCTCGCAGGGGTTGGTAGGAGCTTGTAGGGTTCCATAAGTTTCCAGAGGGTTGTGTAGGGTTCCGTAGGGGCCTGTGGTGTTCCCTAGGGGCCTGTAGAGTCTCGTACGGTTCCGTAGGGGCCTGTGGTGTTCCCTAGGGGCCTGTAGAGTCTCGTACAGTTCCGTAGGGTCCTGTAGGTTTCCATAAGTGCCCGCAGAGGTCTGAAGGGGCCCGTACTGTTCCGTAAGGATCCATAGGGCTCCGTAGAGCTTCGTAGGTTCCCTAGAGGCCTCTGGAGTACCGCAGGAGCCAGTAGTGTTCTGTAGGGGCCCGTAGGGTTCCTTCCATAGGAGCAGGCAGTGTTCCGTAGGGTCCTCTAGGGTTGAATAAGTGCCCGCAGGAGTCTGTAGGAATCCGTGGGATTCTGTAAGGTTCCGGAGGGTTCTGCAGGGTTCCGTAGGGGCCCGTAGAGTTCCGTAGTGGCTGGTAAAGTTCCGTAGGGCCCTGTGGGGTTCTGTATGGACCTGTAGGGTTCCGTAGGGGCCTGCAGGGTTCCGTAAGTGCCCGCAGGTGTCTGTAGGGTTCCGTAGGGGTCTGTAGGGTTCCGTAGGCACCTGCAGTGTTCTGTAGGAGCCCATAGGGTTTTAGTGAGGTTCCGTTGTGTTGCTCAGGGTCTTGTAGAGTGCTGTCGGGTCCTGGAGTATTCTGTAGGGTTCCAGAGGACCTCATAGGGTTCCATCGAAATCTATAGGGTTCCCTAGGGGCCCATAGAGTCCCGTAGATTTCCGTAGGGACCTGTAGGGTTGTGTAAGTGCCCGCAGGGGTTGGTAGGAGCTTGTAGGGTGCCATATGTTTCCGGAGGGTTGTGTAGGGTTCCGTAGGGGCCTGTGGTGTTCCCTAGGGGCCTGTAGAGTCTCGTACAGTTCAGTAGGGTCCTGTAGGTTTCCATAAGGGCCCGCAGAGGTCTGAAGGGGCCCGTACTGTTCCGTAAGGATCCATAGGGTTCCGTAGAGCTTCGTAGGTTCCCTAGAGGCCTCTGGAGTACCGCAGGAGCCAGTAGTGTTCTGTAGGGGCCCGTAGGGTTCCTTCCATAGGAGCTGGCAGTGTTCCATAGGGTCCTCTAGGGTTGAGTAAGTGCCCGCAGGAGTCTGTAGGAATCCGTGGGATTCTGTAAGGTTCTGCAGGGTTCCGTAGGGGCCCGTAGAGTTCCGTAGTGGCTGGTAAAGTTCCCTAGGGCCCTGTACCGTTCCGTAACTGCCTGCAAGGGTCTTTAGGCTTCCGTAGGGGCTGGTAGGGTTCCATAAAGTTCCGTGGGTTCCTGCAGAGTTCTGCAAGTGCCCGCAAGGGCCTGTAGGGGCGCACAGTGTTTCTGCCAGGTTCTGTAGAGTTCCCTAGGGGCCATATTTTTCTGTAGTGGCTGGTAGTATTCTGTAGGGGTCTGTAGGTTTCCGTAGGCGCCTACAGTGTTCTGTAGGAGCCCATAGGGTTTTAGTGAGGTTCCGTTGTGTTGCTAAGGGTCTTGTAGAGTGCTGTCGGGTCCTGGAGTATTCTGTAGGGTTCCAGAGGGGCTCGTAGGGTTCCATCAAAATCTATAGGGTTCCCTAGGGGCCCATAGAGTCCTGTAGATTTCCGTAGGGACCTGTAGGGTTGTGTAAGTGCCCGCAGAAGTCTGTAGGAGTCTGTGGGATTCTGTAAGGTTCCGGAGGGTTCTGCAGGGTTCCGTAGGGGCCCGTAGAGTTCCGTAGTGGCTGGTAAAGTTCCGTAGGGCCCTGTGGGGTTCTGTATGGACCTGTAGGGTTCCGTAGGGGCCTGCAGGGTTCCGTAAGTGCCCGCAGGTGTCTGTAGGGTTCCGTAGGCACCTGCAGTGTTCTGTAGGAGCCCATAGGGTTTTAGTGAGGTTCCGTTGTGTTGCTAAGGGTCTTGTAGAGTGCTGTCGGGTCCTGGAGTATTCTGTAGGGTTCCAGAGGACCTCATAGGGTTCCATCGAAATCTATAGGGTTCCCTAGGGGCCCATAGAGTCCCGTAGATTTCCGTAGGGACCTGTAGGGTTGTGTAAGTGCTCGCAGGGGTTGGTAGGAGCTTGTAGGGTTCCATAAGTTTCCAGAGGGTTGTGTAGGGTTCCGTAGGGGCCTGTGGTGTTCCCTAGGGGCCTGTAGAGTCTCGTACGGTTCCGTAGGGGCCTGTGGTGTTCCCTAGGGGCCTGTAGAGTCTCGTACAGTTCCGTAGGGTCCTGTAGGTTTCCATAAGTGCCCGCAGAGGTCTGAAGGGGCCCGTACTGTTCCGTAAGGATCCATAGGGCTCCGTAGAGCTTCGTAGGTTCCCTAGAGGCCTCTGGAGTACCGCAGGAGCCAGTAGTGTTCTGTAGGGGCCCGTAGGGTTCCTTCCATAGGAGCAGGCAGTGTTCCGTAGGGTCCTCTAGGGTTGAATAAGTGCCCGCAGGAGTCTGTAGGAATCCGTGGGATTCTGTAAGGTTCCGGAGGGTTCTGCAGGGTTCCGTAGGGGCCCGTGGAGTTCCGTAGTGGCTGGTAAAGTTCCGTAGGGCCCTGTGGGGTTCTGTATGGACCTGTAGGGTTCCGTAGGGGCCTGCAGGGTTCCGTAAGTGCCCGCAGGTGTCTGTAGGGTTCCGTAGGGGTCTGTAGGGTTCCGTAGGCACCTGCAGTATTCTGTAGGAGCCCATAGGGTTTTAGTGAGGTTCCGTTGTGTTGCTCAGGGTCTTGTAGAGTGCTGTCGGGTCCTGGAGTATTCTGTAGGGTTCCAGAGGACCTCATAGGGTTCCATCGAAATCTATAGGGTTCCCTAGGGGCCCATAGAGTCCCGTAGATTTCCGTAGGGACCTGTAGGGTTGTGTAAGTGCCCGCAGGGGTTGGTAGGAGCTTGTAGGGTGCCATATGTTTCCGGAGGGTTGTGTAGGGTTCCGTAGGGGCCTGTGGTGTTCCCTAGGGGCCTGTAGAGTCTCGTACAGTTCCGTAGGGTCCTGTAGGTTTCCATAAGGGCCCGCAGAGGTCTGAAGGGGCCCGTACTGTTCTGTAAGGATCCATAGGGTTCCGTAGAGCTTCGTAGGTTCCCTAGAGGCCTCTGGAGTACCGCAGGAGCCAGTAGTGTTCTGTAGGGGCCCGTAGGGTTCCTTCCATAGGAGCTGGCAGTGTTCCATAGGGTCCTCTAGGGTTGAGTAAGTGCCCGCAGGAGTCTGTAGGAATCCGTGGGATTCTGTAAGGTTCCGGAGGGTTCTGCAGGGTTCCGTAGGGGCCCGTAGAGTTCCGTAGTGGCTGGTAAAGTTCCGTAGGGCCCTGTGGGGTTCTGTATGGACCTGTAGGGTTCCGTAGGGGCCTGCAGGGTTCCGTAAGTGCCCGCAGGTGTCTGTAGGGTTCCGTAGGGGTCTGTAGGGTTCCGTAGGCACCTGCAGTGTTCTGTAGGAGCCCATAGGGTTTTAGTGAGGTTCCGTTGTGTTGCTCAGGGTCTTGTAGAGTGCTGTCGGGTCCTGGAGTATTCTGTAGGGTTCCAGAGGACCTCATAGGGTTCCATCGAAATCTATAGGGTTCCCTAGGGGCCCATAGAGTCCCGTAGATTTCCGTAGGGACCTGTAGGGTTGTGTAAGTGCCCGCAGGGGTTGGTAGGAGCTTGTAGGGTGCCATATGTTTCCGGAGGGTTGTGTAGGGTTCCGTAGGGGCCTGTGGTGTTCCCTAGGGGCCTGTAGAGTCTCGTACAGTTCAGTAGGGTCCTGTAGGTTTCCATAAGGGCCCGCAGAGGTCTGAAGGGGCCCGTACTGTTCCGTAAGGATCCATAGGGTTCCGTAGAGCTTCGTAGGTTCCCTAGAGGCCTCTGGAGTACCGCAGGAGCCAGTAGTGTTCTGTAGGGGCCCGTAGGGTTCCTTCCATAGGAGCTGGCAGTGTTCCATAGGGTCCTCTAGGGTTGAGTAAGTGCCCGCAGGAGTCTGTAGGAATCCGTGGGATTCTGTAAGGTTCTGCAGGGTTCCGTAGGGGCCCGTAGAGTTCCGTAGTGGCTGGTAAAGTTCCCTAGGGCCCTGTACCGTTCCGTAACTGCCTGCAAGGGTCTTTAGGCTTCCGTAGGGGCTGGTAGGGTTCCATAAAGTTCCGTGGGTTCCTGCAGAGTTCTGCAAGTGCCCGCAAGGGCCTGTAGGGGCGCACAGTGTTTCTGCCAGGTTCTGTAGAGTTCCCTAGGGGCCATATTTTTCTGTAGTGGCTGGTAGTATTCTGTAGGGGTCTGTAGGTTTCCGTAGGCGCCTACAGTGTTCTGTAGGAGCCCATAGGGTTTTAGTGAGGTTCCGTTGTGTTGCTAAGGGTCTTGTAGAGTGCTGTCGGGTCCTGGAGTATTCTGTAGGGTTCCAGAGGGGCTCGTAGGGTTCCATCAAAATCTATAGGGTTCCCTAGGGGCCCATAGAGTCCTGTAGATTTCCGTAGGGACCTGTAGGGTTGTGTAAGTGCCCGCAGAAGTCTGTAGGAGTCTGTGGGATTCTGTAAGGTTCCGGAGGGTTCTGCAGGGTTCCGTAGGGGCCCGTAGAGTTCCGTAGTGGCTGGTAAAGTTCCGTAGGGCCCTGTGGGGTTCTGTATGGACCTGTAGGGTTCCGTAGGGGCCTGCAGGGTTCCGTAAGTGCCCGCAGGTGTCTGTAGGGTTCCGTAGGCACCTGCAGTGTTCTGTAGGAGCCCATAGGGTTTTAGTGAGGTTCCGTTGTGTTGCTAAGGGTCTTGTAGAGTGCTGTCGGGTCCTGGAGTATTCTGTAGGGTTCCAGAGGACCTCATAGGGTTCCATCGAAATCTATAGGGTTCCCTAGGGGCCCATAGAGTCCCGTAGATTTCCGTAGGGACCTGTAGGGTTGTGTAAGTGCTCGCAGGGGTTGGTAGGAGCTTGTAGGGTTCCATAAGTTTCCAGAGGGTTGTGTAGGGTTCCGTAGGGGCCTGTGGTGTTCCCTAGGGGCCTGTAGAGTCTCGTACAGTTGCGTAGGGGCCTGTGGTGTTCCCTAGGGGCCTGTAGAGTCTCGTACAGTTCCGTAGGGTCCTGTAGGTTTCCATAAGTGCCCGCAGAGGTCTGAAGGGGCCCGTACTGTTCCGTAAGGATCCATAGGGCTCCGTAGAGCTTCGTAGGTTCCCTAGAGGCCTCTGGAGTACCGCAGGAGCCAGTAGTGTTCTGTAGGGGCCCGTAGGGTTCCTTCCATAGGAGCAGGCAGTGTTCCGTAGGGTCCTCTAGGGTTGAATAAGTGCCCGCAGGAGTCTGTAGGAATCCGTGGGATTCTGTAAGGTTCCGGAGGGTTCTGCAGGGTTCCGTAGGGGCCCGTGGAGTTCCGTAGTGGCTGGTAAAGTTCCGTAGGGCCCTGTGGGGTTCTGTATGGACCTGTAGGGTTCCGTAGGGGCCTGCAGGGTTCCGTAAGTGCCCGCAGGTGTCTGTAGGGTTCCGTAGGGGTCTGTAGGGTTCCGTAGGCACCTGCAGTATTCTGTAGGAGCCCATAGGGTTTTAGTGAGGTTCCGTTGTGTTGCTCAGGGTCTTGTAGAGTGCTGTCGGGTCCTGGAGTATTCTGTAGGGTTCCAGAGGACCTCATAGGGTTCCATCGAAATCTATAGGGTTCCCTAGGGGCCCATAGAGTCCCGTAGATTTCCGTAGGGACCTGTAGGGTTGTGTAAGTGCCCGCAGGGGTTGGTAGGAGCTTGTAGGGTGCCATATGTTTCCGGAGGGTTGTGTAGGGTTCCGTAGGGGCCTGTGGTGTTCCCTAGGGGCCTGTAGAGTCTCGTACAGTTCCGTAGGGTCCTGTAGGTTTCCATAAGGGCCCGCAGAGGTCTGAAGGGGCCCGTACTGTTCTGTAAGGATCCATAGGGTTCCGTAGAGCTTCGTAGGTTCCCTAGAGGCCTCTGGAGTACCGCAGGAGCCAGTAGTGTTCTGTAGGGGCCCGTAGGGTTCCTTCCATAGGAGCTGGCAGTGTTCCATAGGGTCCTCTAGGGTTGAGTAAGTGCCCGCAGGAGTCTGTAGGAATCCGTGGGATTCTGTAAGGTTCTGCAGGGTTCCGTAGGGGCCCGTAGAGTTCCGTAGTGGCTGGTAAAGTTCCCTAGGGCCCTGTACCGTTCCGTAACTGCCTGCAAGGGTCTTTAGGCTTCCGTAGGGGCTGGTAGGGTTCCATAAAGTTCCGTGGGTTCCTGCAGAGTTCTGCAAGTGCCCGCAAGGGCCTGTAGGGGCGCACAGTGTTTCTGCCAGGTTCTGTAGAGTTCCCTAGGGGCCATATTTTTCTGTAGTGGCTGGTAGTATTCTGTAGGGGTCTGTAGGTTTCCGTAGGCGCCTACAGTGTTCTGTAGGAGCCCATAGGGTTTTAGTGAGGTTCCGTTGTGTTGCTAAGGGTCTTGTAGAGTGCTGTCGGGTCCTGGAGTATTCTGTAGGGTTCCAGAGGGGCTCGTAGGGTTCCATCGAAATCTGTAGGGTTCCCTAGGGGCCCATAGAGTCCTGTAGATTTCCGTAGGGACCTGTAGGGTTGTGTAAGTGCCTGCAGAAGTCTGTAGGAGTCTGTGGGATTCTGTAAGGTTCCGGAGGGTTCTGCAGGGTTCCGTAGGGGCCCGTAGAGTTCCGTAGTGGCTGGTAAAGTTCCGTAGGGCCCTGTGGGGTTCTGTATGGACCTGTAGGGTTCCGTAGGGGCCTGCAGGGTTCCGTAAGTGCCCGCAGGTGTCTGTAGGGTTCCGTAGGCACCTGCAGTGTTCTGTAGGAGCCCATAGGGTTTTAGTGAGGTTCCGTTGTGTTGCTCAGGGTCTTGTAGAGTGCTGTCGGGTCCTGGAGTATTCTGTAGGGTTCCAGAGGACCTCATAGGGTTCCATCGAAATCTATAGGGTTCCCTAGGGGCCCATAGAGTCCCGTAGATTTCCGTAGGGACCTGTAGGGTTGTGTAAGTGCTCGCAGGGGTTGGTAGGAGCTTGTAGGGTTCCATAAGTTTCCAGAGGGTTGTGTAGGGTTCCGTAGGGGCCTGTGGTGTTCCCTAGGGGCCTGTAGAGTCTCGTACGGTTCCGTAGGGGCCTGTGGTGTTCCCTAGGGGCCTGTAGAGTCTCGTACAGTTCCGTAGGGTCCTGTAGGTTTCCATAAGTGCCCGCAGAGGTCTGAAGGGGCCCGTACTGTTCCGTAAGGATCCATAGGGCTCCGTAGAGCTTCGTAGGTTCCCTAGAGGCCTCTGGAGTACCGCAGGAGCCAGTAGTGTTCTGTAGGGGCCCGTAGGGTTCCTTCCATAGGAGCAGGCAGTGTTCCGTAGGGTCCTCTAGGGTTGAATAAGTGCCCGCAGGAGTCTGTAGGAATCCGTGGGATTCTGTAAGGTTCCGGAGGGTTCTGCAGGGTTCCGTAGGGGCCCGTAGAGTTCCGTAGTGGCTGGTAAAGTTCCGTAGGGCCCTGTGGGGTTCTGTATGGACCTGTAGGGTTCCGTAGGGGCCTGCAGGGTTCCGTAAGTGCCCGCAGGTGTCTGTAGGGTTCCGTAGGGGTCTGTAGGGTTCCGTAGGCACCTGCAGTGTTCTGTAGGAGCCCATAGGGTTTTAGTGAGGTTCCGTTGTGTTGCTCAGGGTCTTGTAGAGTGCTGTCGGGTCCTGGAGTATTCTGTAGGGTTCCAGAGGACCTCATAGGGTTCCATCGAAATCTATAGGGTTCCCTAGGGGCCCATAGAGTCCCGTAGATTTCCGTAGGGACCTGTAGGGTTGTGTAAGTGCCCGCAGGGGTTGGTAGGAGCTTGTAGGGTGCCATATGTTTCCGGAGGGTTGTGTAGGGTTCCGTAGGGGCCTGTGGTGTTCCCTAGGGGCCTGTAGAGTCTCGTACAGTTCAGTAGGGTCCTGTAGGTTTCCATAAGGGCCCGCAGAGGTCTGAAGGGGCCCGTACTGTTCTGTAAGGATCCATAGGGTTCCGTAGAGCTTCGTAGGTTCCCTAGAGGCCTCTGGAGTACCGCAGGAGCCAGTAGTGTTCTGTAGGGGCCCGTAGGGTTCCTTCCATAGGAGCTGGCAGTGTTCCATAGGGTCCTCTAGGGTTGAGTAAGTGCCCGCAGGAGTCTGTAGGAATCCGTGGGATTCTGTAAGGTTCTGCAGGGTTCCGTAGGGGCCCGTAGAGTTCCGTAGTGGCTGGTAAAGTTCCCTAGGGCCCTGTACCGTTCCGTAACTGCCTGCAAGGGTCTTTAGGCTTCCGTAGGGGCTGGTAGGGTTCCATAAAGTTCCGTGGGTTCCTGCAGAGTTCTGCAAGTGCCCGCAAGGGCCTGTAGGGGCGCACAGTGTTTCTGCCAGGTTCTGTAGAGTTCCCTAGGGGCCATATTTTTCTGTAGTGGCTGGTAGTATTCTGTAGGGGTCTGTAGGTTTCCGTAGGCGCCTACAGTGTTCTGTAGGAGCCCATAGGGTTTTAGTGAGGTTCCGTTGTGTTGCTAAGGGTCTTGTAGAGTGCTGTCGGGTCCTGGAGTATTCTGTAGGGTTCCAGAGGGGCTCGTAGGGTTCCATCAAAATCTATAGGGTTCCCTAGGGGCCCATAGAGTCCTGTAGATTTCCGTAGGGACCTGTAGGGTTGTGTAAGTGCCCGCAGAAGTCTGTAGGAGTCTGTGGGATTCTGTAAGGTTCCGGAGGGTTCTGCAGGGTTCCGTAGGGGCCCGTAGAGTTCCGTAGTGGCTGGTAAAGTTCCGTAGGGCCCTGTGGGGTTCTGTATGGACCTGTAGGGTTCCGTAGGGGCCTGCAGGGTTCCGTAAGTGCCCGCAGGTGTCTGTAGGGTTCCGTAGGCACCTGCAGTGTTCTGTAGGAGCCCATAGGGTTTTAGTGAGGTTCCGTTGTGTTGCTAAGGGTCTTGTAGAGTGCTGTCGGGTCCTGGAGTATTCTGTAGGGTTCCAGAGGACCTCATAGGGTTCCATCGAAATCTATAGGGTTCCCTAGGGGCCCATAGAGTCCCGTAGATTTCCGTAGGGACCTGTAGGGTTGTGTAAGTGCTCGCAGGGGTTGGTAGGAGCTTGTAGGGTTCCATAAGTTTCCAGAGGGTTGTGTAGGGTTCCGTAGGGGCCTGTGGTGTTCCCTAGGGGCCTGTAGAGTCTCGTACGGTTCCGTAGGGGCCTGTGGTGTTCCCTAGGGGCCTGTAGAGTCTCGTACAGTTCCGTAGGGTCCTGTAGGTTTCCATAAGTGCCCGCAGAGGTCTGAAGGGGCCCGTACTGTTCCGTAAGGATCCATAGGGCTCCGTAGAGCTTCGTAGGTTCCCTAGAGGCCTCTGGAGTACCGCAGGAGCCAGTAGTGTTCTGTAGGGGCCCGTAGGGTTCCTTCCATAGGAGCAGGCAGTGTTCCGTAGGGTCCTCTAGGGTTGAATAAGTGCCCGCAGGAGTCTGTAGGAATCCGTGGGATTCTGTAAGGTTCCGGAGGGTTCTGCAGGGTTCCGTAGGGGCCCGTGGAGTTCCGTAGTGGCTGGTAAAGTTCCGTAGGGCCCTGTGGGGTTCTGTATGGACCTGTAGGGTTCCGTAGGGGCCTGCAGGGTTCCGTAAGTGCCCGCAGGTGTCTGTAGGGTTCCGTAGGGGTCTGTAGGGTTCCGTAGGCACCTGCAGTATTCTGTAGGAGCCCATAGGGTTTTAGTGAGGTTCCGTTGTGTTGCTCAGGGTCTTGTAGAGTGCTGTCGGGTCCTGGAGTATTCTGTAGGGTTCCAGAGGACCTCATAGGGTTCCATCGAAATCTATAGGGTTCCCTAGGGGCCCATAGAGTCCCGTAGATTTCCGTAGGGACCTGTAGGGTTGTGTAAGTGCCCGCAGGGGTTGGTAGGAGCTTGTAGGGTGCCATATGTTTCCGGAGGGTTGTGTAGGGTTCCGTAGGGGCCTGTGGTGTTCCCTAGGGGCCTGTAGAGTCTCGTACAGTTCCGTAGGGTCCTGTAGGTTTCCATAAGGGCCCGCAGAGGTCTGAAGGGGCCCGTACTGTTCTGTAAGGATCCATAGGGTTCCGTAGAGCTTCGTAGGTTCCCTAGAGGCCTCTGGAGTACCGCAGGAGCCAGTAGTGTTCTGTAGGGGCCCGTAGGGTTCCTTCCATAGGAGCTGGCAGTGTTCCATAGGGTCCTCTAGGGTTGAGTAAGTGCCCGCAGGAGTCTGTAGGAATCCGTGGGATTCTGTAAGGTTCCGGAGGGTTCTGCAGGGTTCCGTAGGGGCCCGTAGAGTTCCGTAGTGGCTGGTAAAGTTCCGTAGGGCCCTGTGGGGTTCTGTATGGACCTGTAGGGTTCCGTAGGGGCCTGCAGGGTTCCGTAAGTGCCCGCAGGTGTCTGTAGGGTTCCGTAGGGGTCTGTAGGGTTCCGTAGGCACCTGCAGTGTTCTGTAGGAGCCCATAGGGTTTTAGTGAGGTTCCGTTGTGTTGCTCAGGGTCTTGTAGAGTGCTGTCGGGTCCTGGAGTATTCTGTAGGGTTCCAGAGGACCTCATAGGGTTCCATCGAAATCTATAGGGTTCCCTAGGGGCCCATAGAGTCCCGTAGATTTCCGTAGGGACCTGTAGGGTTGTGTAAGTGCCCGCAGGGGTTGGTAGGAGCTTGTAGGGTGCCATATGTTTCCGGAGGGTTGTGTAGGGTTCCGTAGGGGCCTGTGGTGTTCCCTAGGGGCCTGTAGAGTCTCGTACAGTTCAGTAGGGTCCTGTAGGTTTCCATAAGGGCCCGCAGAGGTCTGAAGGGGCCCGTACTGTTCCGTAAGGATCCATAGGGTTCCGTAGAGCTTCGTAGGTTCCCTAGAGGCCTCTGGAGTACCGCAGGAGCCAGTAGTGTTCTGTAGGGGCCCGTAGGGTTCCTTCCATAGGAGCTGGCAGTGTTCCATAGGGTCCTCTAGGGTTGAGTAAGTGCCCGCAGGAGTCTGTAGGAATCCGTGGGATTCTGTAAGGTTCTGCAGGGTTCCGTAGGGGCCCGTAGAGTTCCGTAGTGGCTGGTAAAGTTCCCTAGGGCCCTGTACCGTTCCGTAACTGCCTGCAAGGGTCTTTAGGCTTCCGTAGGGGCTGGTAGGGTTCCATAAAGTTCCGTGGGTTCCTGCAGAGTTCTGCAAGTGCCCGCAAGGGCCTGTAGGGGCGCACAGTGTTTCTGCCAGGTTCTGTAGAGTTCCCTAGGGGCCATATTTTTCTGTAGTGGCTGGTAGTATTCTGTAGGGGTCTGTAGGTTTCCGTAGGCGCCTACAGTGTTCTGTAGGAGCCCATAGGGTTTTAGTGAGGTTCCGTTGTGTTGCTAAGGGTCTTGTAGAGTGCTGTCGGGTCCTGGAGTATTCTGTAGGGTTCCAGAGGGGCTCGTAGGGTTCCATCAAAATCTATAGGGTTCCCTAGGGGCCCATAGAGTCCTGTAGATTTCCGTAGGGACCTGTAGGGTTGTGTAAGTGCCCGCAGAAGTCTGTAGGAGTCTGTGGGATTCTGTAAGGTTCCGGAGGGTTCTGCAGGGTTCCGTAGGGGCCCGTAGAGTTCCGTAGTGGCTGGTAAAGTTCCGTAGGGCCCTGTGGGGTTCTGTATGGACCTGTAGGGTTCCGTAGGGGCCTGCAGGGTTCCGTAAGTGCCCGCAGGTGTCTGTAGGGTTCCGTAGGCACCTGCAGTGTTCTGTAGGAGCCCATAGGGTTTTAGTGAGGTTCCGTTGTGTTGCTAAGGGTCTTGTAGAGTGCTGTCGGGTCCTGGAGTATTCTGTAGGGTTCCAGAGGACCTCATAGGGTTCCATCGAAATCTATAGGGTTCCCTAGGGGCCCATAGAGTCCCGTAGATTTCCGTAGGGACCTGTAGGGTTGTGTAAGTGCTCGCAGGGGTTGGTAGGAGCTTGTAGGGTTCCATAAGTTTCCAGAGGGTTGTGTAGGGTTCCGTAGGGGCCTGTGGTGTTCCCTAGGGGCCTGTAGAGTCTCGTACGGTTCCGTAGGGGCCTGTGGTGTTCCCTAGGGGCCTGTAGAGTCTCGTACAGTTCCGTAGGGTCCTGTAGGTTTCCATAAGTGCCCGCAGAGGTCTGAAGGGGCCCGTACTGTTCCGTAAGGATCCATAGGGCTCCGTAGAGCTTCGTAGGTTCCCTAGAGGCCTCTGGAGTACCGCAGGAGCCAGTAGTGTTCTGTAGGGGCCCGTAGGGTTCCTTCCATAGGAGCAGGCAGTGTTCCGTAGGGTCCTCTAGGGTTGAATAAGTGCCCGCAGGAGTCTGTAGGAATCCGTGGGATTCTGTAAGGTTCCGGAGGGTTCTGCAGGGTTCCGTAGGGGCCCGTGGAGTTCCGTAGTGGCTGGTAAAGTTCCGTAGGTCCCTGTGGGGTTCTGTATGGACCTGTAGGGTTCCGTAGGGGCCTGCAGGGTTCCGTAAGTGCCCGCAGGTGTCTGTAGGGTTCCGTAGGGGTCTGTAGGGTTCCGTAGGCACCTGCAGTATTCTGTAGGAGCCCATAGGGTTTTAGTGAGGTTCCGTTGTGTTGCTCAGGGTCTTGTAGAGTGCTGTCGGGTCCTGGAGTATTCTGTAGGGTTCCAGAGGACCTCATAGGGTTCCATCGAAATCTATAGGGTTCCCTAGGGGCCCATAGAGTCCCGTAGATTTCCGTAGGGACCTGTAGGGTTGTGTAAGTGCCCGCAGGGGTTGGTAGGAGCTTGTAGGGTGCCATATGTTTCCGGAGGGTTGTGTAGGGTTCCGTAGGGGCCTGTGGTGTTCCCTAGGGGCCTGTAGAGTCTCGTACAGTTCCGTAGGGTCCTGTAGGTTTCCATAAGGGCCCGCAGAGGTCTGAAGGGGCCCGTACTGTTCTGTAAGGATCCATAGGGTTCCGTAGAGCTTCGTAGGTTCCCTAGAGGCCTCTGGAGTACCGCAGGAGCCAGTAGTGTTCTGTAGGGGCCCGTAGGGTTCCTTCCATAGGAGCTGGCAGTGTTCCATAGGGTCCTCTAGGGTTGAGTAAGTGCCCGCAGGAGTCTGTAGGAATCCGTGGGATTCTGTAAGGTTCTGCAGGGTTCCGTAGGGGCCCGTAGAGTTCCGTAGTGGCTGGTAAAGTTCCCTAGGGCCCTGTACCGTTCCGTAACTGCCTGCAAGGGTCTTTAGGCTTCCGTAGGGGCTGGTAGGGTTCCATAAAGTTCCGTGGGTTCCTGCAGAGTTCTGCAAGTGCCCGCAAGGGCCTGTAGGGGCGCACAGTGTTTCTGCCAGGTTCTGTAGAGTTCCCTAGGGGCCATATTTTTCTGTAGTGGCTGGTAGTATTCTGTAGGGGTCTGTAGGTTTCCGTAGGCGCCTACAGTGTTCTGTAGGAGCCCATAGGGTTTTAGTGAGGTTCCGTTGTGTTGCTAAGGGTCTTGTAGAGTGCTGTCGGGTCCTGGAGTATTCTGTAGGGTTCCAGAGGGGCTCGTAGGGTTCCATCGAAATCTGTAGGGTTCCCTAGGGGCCCATAGAGTCCTGTAGATTTCTGTAGGGACCTGTAGGGTTGTGTAAGTGCCTGCAGAAGTCTGTAGGAGTCTGTGGGATTCTGTAAGGTTCCGGAGGGTTCTGCAGGGTTCCGTAGGGGCCCGTAGAGTTCCGTAGTGGCTGGTAAAGTTCCGTAGGGCCCTGTGGGGTTCTGTATGGACCTGTAGGGTTCCGTAGGGGCCTGCAGGGTTCCGTAAGTGCCCGCAGGTGTCTGTAGGGTTCCGTAGGCACCTGCAGTGTTCTGTAGGAGCCCATAGGGTTTTAGTGAGGTTCCGTTGTGTTGCTAAGGGTCTTGTAGAGTGCTGTCGGGTCCTGGAGTATTCTGTAGGGTTCCAGAGGACCTCATAGGGTTCCATCGAAATCTATAGGGTTCCCTAGGGGCCCATAGAGTCCCGTAGATTTCCGTAGGGACCTGTAGGGTTGTGTAAGTGCTCGCAGGGGTTGGTAGGAGCTTGTAGGGTTCCATAAGTTTCCAGAGGGTTGTGTAGGGTTCCGTAGGGGCCTGTGGTGTTCCCTAGGGGCCTGTAGAGTCTCGTACGGTTCCGTAGGGGCCTGTGGTGTTCCCTAGGGGCCTGTAGAGTCTCGTACAGTTCCGTAGGGTCCTGTAGGTTTCCATAAGTGCCCGCAGAGGTCTGAAGGGGCCCGTACTGTTCCGTAAGGATCCATAGGGCTCCGTAGAGCTTCGTAGGTTCCCTAGAGGCCTCTGGAGTACCGCAGGAGCCAGTAGTGTTCTGTAGGGGCCCGTAGGGTTCCTTCCATAGGAGCAGGCAGTGTTCCGTAGGGTCCTCTAGGGTTGAATAAGTGCCCGCAGGAGTCTGTAGGAATCCGTGGGATTCTGTAAGGTTCCGGAGGGTTCTGCAGGGTTCCGTAGGGGCCCGTAGAGTTCCGTAGTGGCTGGTAAAGTTCCGTAGGGCCCTGTGGGGTTCTGTATGGACCTGTAGGGTTCCGTAGGGGCCTGCAGGGTTCCGTAAGTGCCCGCAGGTGTCTGTAGGGTTCCGTAGGGGTCTGTAGGGTTCCGTAGGCACCTGCAGTGTTCTGTAGGAGCCCATAGGGTTTTAGTGAGGTTCCGTTGTGTTGCTCAGGGTCTTGTAGAGTGCTGTCGGGTCCTGGAGTATTCTGTAGGGTTCCAGAGGACCTCATAGGGTTCCATCGAAATCTATAGGGTTCCCTAGGGGCCCATAGAGTCCCGTAGATTTCCGTAGGGACCTGTAGGGTTGTGTAAGTGCCCGCAGGGGTTGGTAGGAGCTTGTAGGGTGCCATATGTTTCCGGAGGGTTGTGTAGGGTTCCGTAGGGGCCTGTGGTGTTCCCTAGGGGCCTGTAGAGTCTCGTACAGTTCCGTAGGGTCCTGTAGGTTTCCATAAGGGCCCGCAGAGGTCTGAAGGGGCCCGTACTGTTCTGTAAGGATCCATAGGGTTCCGTAGAGCTTCGTAGGTTCCCTAGAGGCCTCTGGAGTACCGCAGGAGCCAGTAGTGTTCTGTAGGGGCCCGTAGGGTTCCTTCCATAGGAGCTGGCAGTGTTCCATAGGGTCCTCTAGGGTTGAGTAAGTGCCCGCAGGAGTCTGTAGGAATCCGTGGGATTCTGTAAGGTTCTGCAGGGTTCCGTAGGGGCCCGTAGAGTTCCGTAGTGGCTGGTAAAGTTCCCTAGGGCCCTGTACCGTTCCGTAACTGCCTGCAAGGGTCTTTAGGCTTCCGTAGGGGCTGGTAGGGTTCCATAAAGTTCCGTGGGTTCCTGCAGAGTTCTGCAAGTGCCCGCAAGGGCCTGTAGGGGCGCACAGTGTTTCTGCCAGGTTCCGTAGAGTTCCGTAGGGGCCATATTTTTCTGTAGTGGCTGGTAGTATTCTGTAGGGGTCTGTAGGTTTCCGTAGGCGCCTACAGTGTTCTGTAGGAGCCCATAGGGTTTTAGTGAGGTTCCGTTGTGTTGCTAAGGGTCTTGTAGAGTGCTGTCGGGTCCTGGAGTATTCTGTAGGGTTCCAGAGGGCCTCGTAGGGTTCCATCGAAATCTGTAGGGTTCCCTAGGGGCCCATAGAGTCCTGTAGATTTCCGTAGGGACCTGTAGGGTTGTGTAAGTGCCTGCAGAAGTCTGTAGGAGTCTGTGGGATTCTGTAAGGTTCCGGAGGGTTCTGCAGGGTTCCGTAGGGGCCCGTAGAGTTCCGTAGTGGCTGGTAAAGTTCCGTAGGGCCCTGTGGGGTTCTGTATGGACCTGTAGGGTTCCGTAGGGGCCTGCAGGGTTCCGTAAGTGCCCGCAGGTGTCTGTAGGGTTCCGTAGGGTTCCGTAGGCACCTGCAGTGTTCTGTAGGAGCCCATAGGGTTTTAGTGAGGTTCCGTTGTGTTGCTCAGGGTCTTGTAGAGTGCTGTCGGGTCCTGGAGTATTCTGTAGGGTTCCAGAGGACCTCATAGGGTTCCATCGAAATCTATAGGGTTCCCTAGGGGCCCATAGAGTCCCGTAGATTTCCGTAGGGACCTGTAGGGTTGTGTAAGTGCTCGCAGGGGTTGGTAGGAGCTTGTAGGGTTCCATAAGTTTCCAGAGGGTTGTGTAGGGTTCCGTAGGGGACTGTGGTGTTCCCTAGGGGCCTGTAGAGTCTCGTACGGTTCCGTAGGGGCCTGTGGTGTTCCCTAGGGGCCTGTAGAGTCTCGTACACTTCCGTAGGGTCCTGTAGGTTTCCATAAGGGCCCGCAGAGGTCTGAAGGGGCCCGTACTGTTCCGTAAGGATCCATAGGGCTCCGTAGAGCTTCGTAGGTTCCCTAGAGGCCTCTGGAGTACCGCAGGAGCCAGTAGTGTTCTGTAGGGGCCCGTAGGGTTCCTTCCATAGGAGCAGGCAGTGTTCCGTAGGGTCCTCTAGGGTTGAATAAGTGCCCGCAGGAGTCTGTAGGAATCCGTGGGATTCTGTAAGGTTCTGGAGGGTTCTGCAGGGTTCCGTAGGGGCCCGTAGAGTTCCATAGTGGCTGGTAAAGTTCCGTAGGGCCCTGTGGGGTTCTGTATGGACCTGTAGGGTTCCGTAGGGGCCTGCAGTGTTCTGTAAGTGCCCGTAGGTGTCTGTACGGGTCTGTAGGGTTCCGTAGGCACCTGCAGTATTCTGTAGGAGCCCATAGGGTTTTAGTGAGGTTCCGTTGTGTTGCTAAGGGTCTTGTAGAGTGCTGTCGGGTCCTGGAGTATTCTGTAGGGTTCCAGAGGGGCTGGTAGGGTTCCGTCGAAATCTGAAGGGTTCCCTAGGGGCCCGTAGAGTCCCATAGATTTCCGTAGGGGCCTGTAGGGTTGTGTAAGTGCCCGCAGGGGTTGGTAGGAGCTTGTAGGGTGCCATATGTTTCCGGAGGGTTGTGTAGGGTTCCGTAGGGGCCTGTGGTGTTCCCTAGGGGCCTGTAGAGTCTCGTACACTTCCGTAGGGTCCTGTAGGTTTCCATAAGGGCCCGCAGAGGTCTGAAGGGGCCCGTACTGTTCTGTAAGGATCCATAGGGTTCCGTAGAGCTTCGTAGGTTCCCTAGAGGCCTCTGGAGTACCGCAGGAGCCAGTAGTGTTCTGTAGGGGCCCGTAGGGTTCCTTCCATAGGAGCTGGCAGTGTTCCATAGGGTCCTCTAGGGTTGAGTAAGTGCCCGCAGGAGTCTGTAGGAATCCGTGGGATTCTGTAAGGTTCTGCAGGGTTCCGTAGGGGCCCGTAGAGTTCCGTAGTGGCTGGTAAAGTTCCCTAGGGCCCTGTACCGTTCCGTAACTGCCTGCAAGGGTCTTTAGGCTTCCGTAGGGGCTGGTAGGGTTCCATAAAGTTCCGTGGGTTCCTGCAGAGTTCTGCAAGTGCCCGCAAGGGCCTGTAGGGGCCCACAGTGTTTCTGCCAGGTTCCGTAGAGTTCCGTAGGGGCCATATTTTTCTGTAGTGGCTGGTAGTATTCTGTAGGGGTCTGTAGGTTTCCGTAGGCGCCTGCAGTGTTCTGTAGGAGCCCATAGGGTTTTAGTGAGGTTCCGTTGTGTTGCTAAGGGTCTTGTAGAGTGCTGTCGGGTCCTGGAGTATTCTGTAGGGTTCCAGAGGGCCTCGTAGGGTTCCATCGAAATCTGTAGGGTTCCCTAGGGGCCCATAGAGTCCTGTAGATTTCCGTAGGGACCTGTAGGGTTGTGTAAGTGCCCGCAGAAGTCTGTAGGAGTCTGTGGGATTCTGTAAGGTTCCGGAGGGTTCTGCAGGGTTCCGTAGGGGCCCGTAGAGTTCCGTAGTGGCTGGTAAAGTTCCGTAGGGCCCTGTGGGGTTCTGTATGGACCTGTAGGGTTCCGTAGGGGCCTGCAGGGTTCCGTAAGTGCCCGCAGGTGTCTGTAGGGTTCCGTAGGGTTCCGTAGGCACCTGCAGTGTTCTGTAGGAGCCCATAGGGTTTTAGTGAGGTTCCGTTGTGTTGCTCAGGGTCTTGTAGAGTGCTGTCGGGTCCTGGAGTATTCTGTAGGGTTCCAGAGGACCTCATAGGGTTCCATCGAAATCTATAGGGTTCCCTAGGGGCCCATAGAGTCCCGTAGATTTCCGTAGGGACCTGTAGGGTTGTGTTCGCAGGGGTTGGTAGGAGCTTGTAGGGTTCCATAAGTTTCCAGAGGGTTGTGTAGGGTTCCGTAGGGGCCTGTGGTGTTCCCTAGGGGCCTGTTAAGTCTCGTACGGTTCCGTAGGGGCCTGTGGTGTTCCCTAGGGGCCTGTAGAGTCTCGTACACTTCCGTAGGGTCCTGTAGGTTTCCATAAGGGCCCGCAGAGGTCTGAAGGGGCCCGTACTGTTCCGTAAGGATCCATAGGGCTCCGTAGAGCTTCGTAGGTTCCCTAGAGGCCTCTGGAGTACCGCAGGAGCCAGTAGTGTTCTGTAGGGGCCCGTAGGGTTCCTTCCATAGGAGCAGGCAGTGTTCCGTAGGGTCCTCTAGGGTTGAATAAGTGCCCGCAGGAGTCTGTAGGAATCCGTGGAATTCTGTAAGGTTCTGGAGGGTTCTGCAGGGTTCCCTAGGGGCCCGTAGAGTTCCATAGTGGCTGGTAAAGTTCCGTAGGGCCCTGTGGGGTTCTGTATGGACCTGTAGGGTTCCGTAGGGGCCTGCAGTGTTCTGTAAGTGCCCGTAGGTGTCTGTACGGGTCTGTAGGGTTCCGTAGGCACCTGCAGTATTCTGTAGGAGCCCATAGGGTTTTAGTGAGGTTCCGTTGTGTTGCTAAGGGTCTTGTAGAGTGCTGTCGGGTCCTGGAGTATTCTCTAGGGTTCCAGAGGGGCTGGTAGGGTTCCGTCGAAATCTGAAGGGTTCCCTAGGGGCCCATAGAGTCCCGTAGATTTCCGTAGGGGCCTGTAGGGTTGTGTAAGTGCCCGCAGGGGTTGGTAGGAGCTTGTAGGGTGCCATATGTTTCCGGAGGGTTGTGTAGGGTTCCGTAGGGGCCTGTGGTGTTCCCTAGGGGCCTGTAGAGTCTCGTACAGTTCCGTAGGGTCCTGTAGGTTTCCATAAGGGCCCGCAGAGGTCTGAAGGGGCCCGTACTGTTCTGTAAGGATCCATAGGGTTCCGTAGAGCTTCGTAGGTTCCCTAGAGGCCTCTGGAGTACCGCAGGAGCCAGTAGTGTTCTGTAGGGGCCCGTAGGGTTCCTTCCATAGGAGCTGGCAGTGTTCCATAGGGTCCTCTAGGGTTGAGTAAGTGCCCGCAGGAGTCTGTAGGAATCCGTGGGATTCTGTAAGGTTCTGCAGGGTTCCGTAGGGGCCCGTAGAGTTCCGTAGTGGCTGGTAAAGTTCCCTAGGGCCCTGTACCGTTCCGTAACTGCCTGCAAGGGTCTTTAGGCTTCCGTAGGGGCTGGTAGGGTTCCATAAAGTTCCGTGGGTTCCTGCAGAGTTCTGCAAGTGCCCGCAAGGGCCTGTAGGGGCGCACAGTGTTTCTGCCAGGTTCCGTAGAGTTCCGTAGGGGCCATATTTTTCTGTAGTGGCTGGTAGTATTCTGTAGGGGTCTGTAGGTTTCCGTAGGCGCCTACAGTGTTCTGTAGGAGCCCATAGGGTTTTAGTGAGGTTCCGTTGTGTTGCTAAGGGTCTTGTAGAGTGCTGTCGGGTCCTGGAGTATTCTGTAGGGTTCCAGAGGGCCTCATAGGGTTCCATCGAAATCTGTAGGGTTCCCTAGGGGCCCATAGAGTCCTGTAGATTTCCGTAGGGACATGTAGGGTTGTGTAAGTGCCCGCAGAAGTCTGTAGGAGTCTGTGGGATTCTGTAAGGTTCCGGAGGGTTCTGCAGGGTTCCGTAGGGGCCCGTAGAGTTCCGTAGTGGCTGGTAAAGTTCCGTAGGGCCCTGTGGGGTTCTGTATGGACCTGTAGGGTTCCGTAGGGGCCTGCAGGGTTCCGTAAGTGCCCGCAGGTGTCTGTAGGGTTCCGTAGGGTTCTGTAGGGTTCCGTAGGCACCTGCAGTGTTCTGTAGGAGCCCATAGGGTTTTAGTGAGGTTCCGTTGTGTTGCTCAGGGTCTTGTAGAGTGCTGTCGGGTCCTGGAGTATTCTGTAGGGTTCCAGAGGACCTCATAGGGTTCCATCGAAATCTATAGGGTTCCCTAGGGGCCCATAGAGTCCCGTAGATTTCCGTAGGGACCTGTAGGGTTGTGTAAGTGCTCGCAGGGGTTGGTAGGAGCTTGTAGGGTTCCATAAGTTTCCAGAGGGTTGTGTAGGGTTCCGTAGGGGCCTGTGGTGTTCCCTAGGGGCCTGTAGAGTCTCGTACGGTTCCGTAGGGGCCTGTGGTGTTCCCTAGGGGCCTGTAGAGTCTCGTACACTTCCGTAGGGTCCTGTAGGTTTCCATAAGTGCCCGCAGAGGTCTGAAGGGGCCCGTACTGTTCCGTAAGGATCCATAGGGCTCCGTAGAGCTTCGTAGGTTCCCTAGAGGCCTCTGGAGTACCGCAGGAGCCAGTAGTGTTCTGTAGGGGCCCGTAGGGTTCCTTCCATAGGAGCAGGCAGTGTTCCGTAGGGTCCTCTAGGGTTGAATAAGTGCCCGCAGGAGTCTGTAGGAATCCGTGGGATTCTGTAAGGTTCTGGAGGGTTCTGCAGGGTTCCGTAGGGGCCCGTAGAGTTCCATAGTGGCTGGTAAAGTTCCGTAGGTCCCTGTGGGGTTCTGTATGGACCTGTAGGGTTCCGTAGGGGCCTGCAGTGTTCTGTAAGTGCCCGTAGGTGTCTGTACGGGTCTGTAGGGTTCCGTAGGCACCTGCAGTGTTCTGTAGGAGCCCATAGGGTTTTAGTGAGGTTCCGTTGTGTTGCTAAGGGTCTTGTAGAGTGCTGTCGGGTCCTGGAGTATTCTCTAGGGTTCCAGAGGGGCTGGTAGGGTTCCGTCGAAATCTGAAGGGTTCCCTAGGGGCCCGTAGAGTCCCATAGATTTCCGTAGGGGCCTGTAGGGTTGTGTAAGTGCCCGCAGGGGTTGGTAGGAGCTTGTAGGGTGCCATATGTTTCCGGAGGGTTGTGTAGGGTTCCGTAGGGGCCTGTGGTGTTCCCTAGGGGCCTGTAGAGTCTCGTACAGTTCCGTAGGGTCCTGTAGGTTTCCATAAGGGCCCGCAGAGGTCTGAAGGGGCCCGTACTGTTCTGTAAGGATCCATAGGGTTCCGTAGAGCTTCGTAGGTTCCCTAGAGGCCTCTGGAGTACCGCAGGAGCCAGTAGTGTTCTGTAGGGGCCCGTAGGGTTCCTTCCATAGGAGCTGGCAGTGTTCCATAGGGTCCTCTAGGGTTGAGTAAGTGCCCGCAGGAGTCTGTAGGAATCTGTGGGATTCTGTAAGGTTCTGCAGGGTTCTGCAGGGTTCCGTAGAGTTCCGTAGTGGCTGGTAAAGTTCCCTAGGGCCCTGTACCGTTCCGTAACTGCCTGCAAGGGTCTTTAGGCTTCCGTAGGGGCTGGTAGGGTTCCATAAAGTTCCGTGGGTTCCTGCAGAGTTCTGCAAGTGCCTGCAAGGGCCTGTAGGGGCGCACAGTGTTTCTGCCAGGTTCTGTAGAGTTCCGTAGGGGCCATATTTTTCTGTAGTGGCTGGTAGTATTCTGTAGGGGTCTGTAGGTTTCCGTAGGCGCCTACAGTGTTCTGTAGGAGCCCATAGGGTTTTAGTGAGGTTCCGTTGTGTTGCTAAGGGTCTTGTAGAGTGCTGTCGGGTCCTGGAGTATTCTGTAGGGTTCCAGAGGGCCTCGTAGGGTTCCATCGAAATCTATAGGGTTCCCTAGGGGCCCATAGAGTCCCGTAGATTACCGTAGGGACCTGTAGGGTTGTGTAAGTGCCCGCAGAAGTCTGTAGGAGTCTGTGGGATTCTGTAAGGTTCCGGAGGGTTCTGCAGGGTTCCGTAGGGGCCCGTAGAGTTCCGTAGTGGCTGGTAAAGTTCCGTAGGGCCCTGTGGGGTTCTGTATGGACCTGTAGGGTTCCGTAGGGGTCTGTAGGGTTCCGTAGGCACCTGCAGTGTTCTGTAGGAGCCCATAGGGTTTTAGTGAGGTTCCGTTGTGTTGCTAAGGGTCTTGTAGAGTGCTGTCTGGTCCTGGAGTATTCTGTAGGGTTCCAGAGGGGCTGGTAGGGTTCCGTCGAAATCTGAAGGGTTCCCTAGGGGCCCGTAGAGTCCCATAGATTTCCGTAGGGACCTGTAGGGTTGTGTAAGTGCCCGCAGGGGTTGGTAGGAGCTTGTAGGGTGCCATATGTTTCCGGAGGGTTGTGTAGGGTTCCGTAGAGGCCGGTGGTGTTCCCTAGGGGCCTGTAGAGTCTCGTACAGTTCCGTAGGGTCCTGTAGGTTTCCATAAGGGCCCGCAGAGGTCTGAAGGGGCCCGTACTGTTCCGTAAGGATCCATAGGGTTCCGTAGAGCTTCGTAGGTTCTCTAGAGGCCTCTGGAGTACCGCAGGAGCCAGTAGTGTTCTGTAGGGGTTCGTAGGGTTCCTTCCATAGGAGCAGGCAGTGTTCCGTAGGGTCCTCTAGGGTTGAGTAAGTGCCCGCAGGAGTCTGTAGGAATCCGTGGGATTCTGTAAGGTTCTGCAGGGTTCTGCAGGGTTCCGTAGGGGCCCGTAGAGTTCCGTAGTGGCTGGTAAAGTTCCCTAGGGCCCTGTACCGTTCCGTAACTGCCTGCAAGGGTCTTTAGGCTTCCGTAGGGGCTGGTAGGGTTCCATAAAGTTCCGTGGGTTCCTGCAGAGTTCTGCAAGTGCCCGCAAGGGCCTGTAGGGGCCCACAGTGTTTCTGTCAGGTTCCGTAGAGTTCCGTAGGGGCCATATTTTTCTGTAGTGGCTGGTAGTATTCTGTAGGGGTCTGTAGGTTTCCGTAGGCGCCTACAGTGTTCTGTAGGAGCCCATAGGGTATTAGTGAGGTTCCGTTGTGTTGCTAAGGGTCTTGTAGAGTGCTGTCGGGTCCTGGAGTATTCTGTAGGGTTCCAGAGGGCCTCGTAGGGTTCCATCGAAATCTGTAGGGTTCCCTAGGGGCCCATAGAGTCCTGTAGATTTCCGTAGGGACCTGTAGGGTTGTGTAAGTGCCTGCAGAAGTCTGTAGGAGTCTGTGGGATTCTGTAAGGTTCCGGAGGGTTCTGCAGGGTTCCGTAGGGGCCCGTAGAGTTCCGTAGTGGCTGGTAAAGTTCCGTAAGGCCCTGTGGGGTTCTGTATGGACCTGTAGGGTTCCGTAGGGGCCTGCAGGGTTCCGTAAGTGCCCGCAGGTGTCTGTAGGGTTCCGTAGGGGTCTGTAGGGTTCCGTAGGCACCTGCAGTGTTCTGTAGGAGCCCATAGGGTTTTAGTGAGGTTCCGTTGTGTTGCTCAGGGTCTTGTAGAGTGCTGTCGGGTCCTGGAGTATTCTGTAGGGTTCCAGAGGACCTCATAGGGTTCCATCGAAATCTATAGGGTTCCCTAGGGGCCCATAGAGTCCCGTAGATTTCCGTAGGGACCTGTAGGGTTGTGTAAGTGCCCGCAGGAGTCTGTAGGAATCCGTGGGATTCTGTAAGGTTCTGGAGGGTTCTGCAGGGTTCCGTAGGGGCCCGTAGAGTTCCATAGTGGCTGGTAAAGTTCCGTAGGGCCCTGTGGGGTTCTGTATGGACCTGTAGGGTTCCGTAGGGGCCTGCAGGGTTCCGTAAGTGCCCGCAGGTGTCTGTAGGGTTCCGTAGGGTTCCGTAGGCACCTGCAGTGTTCTGTAGGAGCCCATAGGGTTTTCGTGAGGTTCCGTTGTGTTGCTCAGGGTCTTGTAGAGTGCTGTCGGGTCCTGGAGTATTCTGTAGGGTTCCAGAGGACCTCATAGGGTTCCATCGAAATCTATAGGGTTCCCTAGGGGCCCATAGAGTCCCGTAGATTTCCGTAGGGACCTGTAGGGTTGTGTAAGTGCTCGCAGGGGTTGGTAGGAGCTTGTAGGGTTCCATAAGTTTCCAGAGGGTTGTGTAGGGTTCCGTAGGGGCCTGTGGTGTTCCCTAGGGGCCTGTAGAGTCTCGTACACTTCCGTAGGGTCCTGTAGGTTTCCATAAGGGCCCGCAGAGGTCTGAAGGGGCCCGTACTGTTCCGTAAGGATCCATAGGGCTCCGTAGAGCTTCGTAGGTTCCCTAGAGGCCTCTGGAGTACCGCAGGAGCCAGTAGTGTTCTGTAGGGGCCCGTAGGGTTCCTTCCATAGGAGCAGGCAGTGTTCCGTAGGGTCCTCTAGGGTTGAATAAGTGCCCGCAGGAGTCTTTAGGAATCCGTGGGATTCTGTAAGGTTCTGGAGGGTTCTGCAGGGTTCCGTAGGGGCCCGTAGAGTTCCATAGTGGCTGGTAAAGTTCCGTAGGTCCCTGTGGGGTTCTGTATGGACCTGTAGGGTTCCGTAGGGGCCTGCAGTGTTCTGTAAGTGCCCGTAGGTGTCTGTACGGGTCTGTAGGGTTCCGTAGGCACCTGCAGTATTCTGTAGGAGCCCATAGGGTTTTAGTGAGGTTCCGTTGTGTTGCTCAGGGTCTTGTAGAGTGCTGTCGGGTCCTGGAGTATTCTGTAGGGTTCCAGAGGACCTCATAGGGTTCCATCGAAATCTATAGGGTTCCCTAGGGGCCCATAGAGTCCCGTAGATTTCCGTAGGGACCTGTAGGGTTGTGTAAGTGCCCGCAGAGGTTGGTAGGAGCTTGTAGGGTGCCATATGTTTCCGGAGGGTTGTGTAGGGTTCCGTAGGGGCCTGTGGTGTTCCCTAGGGGCCTGTAGAGTCTCGTACAGTTCTGTAGGGTCCTGTAGGTTTCCATAAGGGCCCGCAGAGGTCTGAAGGGGCCCGTACTGTTCCGTAAGGATCCATAGGGTTCCGTAGAGCTTCGTAGGTTCCCTAGAGGCCTCTGGAGTACCGCAGGAGCCAGTAGTGTTCTGTAGGGGCCCGTAGGGTTCCTTCCATAGGAGCAGGCAGTGTTCCATAGGGTCCTCTAGGGTTGAGTAAGTGGCCGCAAGAGTCTGTAGGAATCCGTGGGATTCTGTAAGGTTCTGCAGGGTTCTGCAGGGTTCCGTAGAGTTCCGTAGAGTTCCGTAGTGGCTGGTAAAGTTCCCTAGGGCCCTGTACCGTTCCGTAACTGCCTGCAAGGGTCTTTAGGCTTCCGTAGGGGCTGGTAGGGTTCCATAAAGTTCCGTGGGTTCCTGCAGAGTTCTGCAAGTGCCCGCAAGGGCCTGTAGGGGCCCACAGTGTTTCTGCCAGGTTCCGTAGAGTTCCGTAGGGGCCATATTTTTCTGTAGTGGCTGGTAGTATTCTGTAGGGGTCTGTAGGTTTCCGTAGGCGCCTGCAGTGTTCTGTAGGAGCCCATAGGGTTTTAGTGAGGTTCCGTTGTGTTGCTAAGGGTCTTGTAGAGTGCTGTCGGGTCCTGGAGTATTCTGTAGGGTTCCAGAGGGCCTCGTAGGGTTCCATCGAAATCTGTAGGGTTCCCTAGGGGCCCATAGAGTCCTGTAGATTTCCGTAGGGACCTGTAGGGTTGTGTAAGTGCCCGCAGAAGTCTGTAGGAGTCTGTGGGATTCTGTAAGGTTCCGGAGGGTTCTGCAGGGTTCCGTAGGGGCCCGTAGAGTTCCGTAGTGGCTGGTAAAGTTCCGTAGGGCCCTGTGGGGTTCTGTATGGACCTGTAGGGTTCCGTAGGGGCCTGCAGGGTTCCGTAAGTGCCCGCAGGTGTCTGTAGGGTTCCGTAGGGTTCCGTAGGCACCTGCAGTGTTCTGTAGGAGCCCATAGGGTTTTAGTGAGGTTCCGTTGTGTTGCTCAGGGTCTTGTAGAGTGCTGTCGGGTCCTGGAGTATTCTGTAGGGTTCCAGAGGACCTCATAGGGTTCCATCGAAATCTATAGGGTTCCCTAGGGGCCCATAGAGTCCCGTAGATTTCCGTAGGGACCTGTAGGGTTGTGTTCGCAGGGGTTGGTAGGAGCTTGTAGGGTTCCATAAGTTTCCAGAGGGTTGTGTAGGGTTCCGTAGGGGCCTGTGGTGTTCCCTAGGGGCCTGTTAAGTCTCGTACGGTTCCGTAGGGGCCTGTGGTGTTCCCTAGGGGCCTGTAGAGTCTCGTACACTTCCGTAGGGTCCTGTAGGTTTCCATAAGGGCCCGCAGAGGTCTGAAGGGGCCCGTACTGTTCCGTAAGGATCCATAGGGCTCCGTAGAGCTTCGTAGGTTCCCTAGAGGCCTCTGGAGTACCGCAGGAGCCAGTAGTGTTCTGTAGGGGCCCGTAGGGTTCCTTCCATAGGAGCAGGCAGTGTTCCGTAGGGTCCTCTAGGGTTGAATAAGTGCCCGCAGGAGTCTGTAGGAATCCGTGGAATTCTGTAAGGTTCTGGAGGGTTCTGCAGGGTTCCCTAGGGGCCCGTAGAGTTCCATAGTGGCTGGTAAAGTTCCGTAGGGCCCTGTGGGGTTCTGTATGGACCTGTAGGGTTCCGTAGGGGCCTGCAGTGTTCTGTAAGTGCCCGTAGGTGTCTGTACGGGTCTGTAGGGTTCCGTAGGCACCTGCAGTATTCTGTAGGAGCCCATAGGGTTTTAGTGAGGTTCCGTTGTGTTGCTAAGGGTCTTGTAGAGTGCTGTCGGGTCCTGGAGTATTCTCTAGGGTTCCAGAGGGGCTGGTAGGGTTCCGTCGAAATCTGAAGGGTTCCCTAGGGGCCCATAGAGTCCCGTAGATTTCCGTAGGGGCCTGTAGGGTTGTGTAAGTGCCCGCAGGGGTTGGTAGGAGCTTGTAGGGTGCCATATGTTTCCGGAGGGTTGTGTAGGGTTCCGTAGGGGCCTGTGGTGTTCCCTAGGGGCCTGTAGAGTCTCGTACAGTTCCGTAGGGTCCTGTAGGTTTCCATAAGGGCCCGCAGAGGTCTGAAGGGGCCCGTACTGTTCTGTAAGGATCCATAGGGTTCCGTAGAGCTTCGTAGGTTCCCTAGAGGCCTCTGGAGTACCGCAGGAGCCAGTAGTGTTCTGTAGGGGCCCGTAGGGTTCCTTCCATAGGAGCTGGCAGTGTTCCATAGGGTCCTCTAGGGTTGAGTAAGTGCCCGCAGGAGTCTGTAGGAATCCGTGGGATTCTGTAAGGTTCTGCAGGGTTCCGTAGGGGCCCGTAGAGTTCCGTAGTGGCTGGTAAAGTTCCCTAGGGCCCTGTACCGTTCCGTAACTGCCTGCAAGGGTCTTTAGGCTTCCGTAGGGGCTGGTAGGGTTCCATAAAGTTCCGTGGGTTCCTGCAGAGTTCTGCAAGTGCCCGCAAGGGCCTGTAGGGGCGCACAGTGTTTCTGCCAGGTTCCGTAGAGTTCCGTAGGGGCCATATTTTTCTGTAGTGGCTGGTAGTATTCTGTAGGGGTCTGTAGGTTTCCGTAGGCGCCTACAGTGTTCTGTAGGAGCCCATAGGGTTTTAGTGAGGTTCCGTTGTGTTGCTAAGGGTCTTGTAGAGTGCTGTCGGGTCCTGGAGTATTCTGTAGGGTTCCAGAGGGCCTCATAGGGTTCCATCGAAATCTGTAGGGTTCCCTAGGGGCCCATAGAGTCCTGTAGATTTCCGTAGGGACATGTAGGGTTGTGTAAGTGCCCGCAGAAGTCTGTAGGAGTCTGTGGGATTCTGTAAGGTTCCGGAGGGTTCTGCAGGGTTCCGTAGGGGCCCGTAGAGTTCCGTAGTGGCTGGTAAAGTTCCGTAGGGCCCTGTGGGGTTCTGTATGGACCTGTAGGGTTCCGTAGGGGCCTGCAGGGTTCCGTAAGTGCCCGCAGGTGTCTGTAGGGTTCCGTAGGGTTCTGTAGGGTTCCGTAGGCACCTGCAGTGTTCTGTAGGAGCCCATAGGGTTTTAGTGAGGTTCCGTTGTGTTGCTCAGGGTCTTGTAGAGTGCTGTCGGGTCCTGGAGTATTCTGTAGGGTTCCAGAGGACCTCATAGGGTTCCATCGAAATCTATAGGGTTCCCTAGGGGCCCATAGAGTCCCGTAGATTTCCGTAGGGACCTGTAGGGTTGTGTAAGTGCTCGCAGGGGTTGGTAGGAGCTTGTAGGGTTCCATAAGTTTCCAGAGGGTTGTGTAGGGTTCCGTAGGGGCCTGTGGTGTTCCCTAGGGGCCTGTAGAGTCTCGTACGGTTCCGTAGGGGCCTGTGGTGTTCCCTAGGGGCCTGTAGAGTCTCGTACACTTCCGTAGGGTCCTGTAGGTTTCCATAAGTGCCCGCAGAGGTCTGAAGGGGCCCGTACTGTTCCGTAAGGATCCATAGGGCTCCGTAGAGCTTCGTAGGTTCCCTAGAGGCCTCTGGAGTACCGCAGGAGCCAGTAGTGTTCTGTAGGGGCCCGTAGGGTTCCTTCCATAGGAGCAGGCAGTGTTCCGTAGGGTCCTCTAGGGTTGAATAAGTGCCCGCAGGAGTCTGTAGGAATCCGTGGGATTCTGTAAGGTTCTGGAGGGTTCTGCAGGGTTCCGTAGGGGCCCGTAGAGTTCCATAGTGGCTGGTAAAGTTCCGTAGGTCCCTGTGGGGTTCTGTATGGACCTGTAGGGTTCCGTAGGGGCCTGCAGTGTTCTGTAAGTGCCCGTAGGTGTCTGTACGGGTCTGTAGGGTTCCGTAGGCACCTGCAGTGTTCTGTAGGAGCCCATAGGGTTTTAGTGAGGTTCCGTTGTGTTGCTAAGGGTCTTGTAGAGTGCTGTCGGGTCCTGGAGTATTCTCTAGGGTTCCAGAGGGGCTGGTAGGGTTCCGTCGAAATCTGAAGGGTTCCCTAGGGGCCCGTAGAGTCCCATAGATTTCCGTAGGGGCCTGTAGGGTTGTGTAAGTGCCCGCAGGGGTTGGTAGGAGCTTGTAGGGTGCCATATGTTTCCGGAGGGTTGTGTAGGGTTCCGTAGGGGCCTGTGGTGTTCCCTAGGGGCCTGTAGAGTCTCGTACAGTTCCGTAGGGTCCTGTAGGTTTCCATAAGGGCCCGCAGAGGTCTGAAGGGGCCCGTACTGTTCTGTAAGGATCCATAGGGTTCCGTAGAGCTTCGTAGGTTCCCTAGAGGCCTCTGGAGTACCGCAGGAGCCAGTAGTGTTCTGTAGGGGCCCGTAGGGTTCCTTCCATAGGAGCTGGCAGTGTTCCATAGGGTCCTCTAGGGTTGAGTAAGTGCCCGCAGGAGTCTGTAGGAATCTGTGGGATTCTGTAAGGTTCTGCAGGGTTCTGCAGGGTTCCGTAGAGTTCCGTAGTGGCTGGTAAAGTTCCCTAGGGCCCTGTACCGTTCCGTAACTGCCTGCAAGGGTCTTTAGGCTTCCGTAGGGGCTGGTAGGGTTCCATAAAGTTCCGTGGGTTCCTGCAGAGTTCTGCAAGTGCCTGCAAGGGCCTGTAGGGGCGCACAGTGTTTCTGCCAGGTTCTGTAGAGTTCCGTAGGGGCCATATTTTTCTGTAGTGGCTGGTAGTATTCTGTAGGGGTCTGTAGGTTTCCGTAGGCGCCTACAGTGTTCTGTAGGAGCCCATAGGGTTTTAGTGAGGTTCCGTTGTGTTGCTAAGGGTCTTGTAGAGTGCTGTCGGGTCCTGGAGTATTCTGTAGGGTTCCAGAGGGCCTCGTAGGGTTCCATCGAAATCTATAGGGTTCCCTAGGGGCCCATAGAGTCCCGTAGATTACCGTAGGGACCTGTAGGGTTGTGTAAGTGCCCGCAGAAGTCTGTAGGAGTCTGTGGGATTCTGTAAGGTTCCGGAGGGTTCTGCAGGGTTCCGTAGGGGCCCGTAGAGTTCCGTAGTGGCTGGTAAAGTTCCGTAGGGCCCTGTGGGGTTCTGTATGGACCTGTAGGGTTCCGTAGGGGTCTGTAGGGTTCCGTAGGCACCTGCAGTGTTCTGTAGGAGCCCATAGGGTTTTAGTGAGGTTCCGTTGTGTTGCTAAGGGTCTTGTAGAGTGCTGTCTGGTCCTGGAGTATTCTGTAGGGTTCCAGAGGGGCTGGTAGGGTTCCGTCGAAATCTGAAGGGTTCCCTAGGGGCCCGTAGAGTCCCATAGATTTCCGTAGGGACCTGTAGGGTTGTGTAAGTGCCCGCAGGGGTTGGTAGGAGCTTGTAGGGTGCCATATGTTTCCGGAGGGTTGTGTAGGGTTCCGTAGAGGCCGGTGGTGTTCCCTAGGGGCCTGTAGAGTCTCGTACAGTTCCGTAGGGTCCTGTAGGTTTCCATAAGGGCCCGCAGAGGTCTGAAGGGGCCCGTACTGTTCCGTAAGGATCCATAGGGTTCCGTAGAGCTTCGTAGGTTCTCTAGAGGCCTCTGGAGTACCGCAGGAGCCAGTAGTGTTCTGTAGGGGTTCGTAGGGTTCCTTCCATAGGAGCAGGCAGTGTTCCGTAGGGTCCTCTAGGGTTGAGTAAGTGCCCGCAGGAGTCTGTAGGAATCCGTGGGATTCTGTAAGGTTCTGCAGGGTTCTGCAGGGTTCCGTAGGGGCCCGTAGAGTTCCGTAGTGGCTGGTAAAGTTCCCTAGGGCCCTGTACCGTTCCGTAACTGCCTGCAAGGGTCTTTAGGCTTCCGTAGGGGCTGGTAGGGTTCCATAAAGTTCCGTGGGTTCCTGCAGAGTTCTGCAAGTGCCCGCAAGGGCCTGTAGGGGCCCACAGTGTTTCTGTCAGGTTCCGTAGAGTTCCGTAGGGGCCATATTTTTCTGTAGTGGCTGGTAGTATTCTGTAGGGGTCTGTAGGTTTCCGTAGGCGCCTACAGTGTTCTGTAGGAGCCCATAGGGTATTAGTGAGGTTCCGTTGTGTTGCTAAGGGTCTTGTAGAGTGCTGTCGGGTCCTGGAGTATTCTGTAGGGTTCCAGAGGGCCTCGTAGGGTTCCATCGAAATCTGTAGGGTTCCCTAGGGGCCCATAGAGTCCTGTAGATTTCCGTAGGGACCTGTAGGGTTGTGTAAGTGCCTGCAGAAGTCTGTAGGAGTCTGTGGGATTCTGTAAGGTTCCGGAGGGTTCTGCAGGGTTCCGTAGGGGCCCGTAGAGTTCCGTAGTGGCTGGTAAAGTTCCGTAAGGCCCTGTGGGGTTCTGTATGGACCTGTAGGGTTCCGTAGGGGCCTGCAGGGTTCCGTAAGTGCCCGCAGGTGTCTGTAGGGTTCCGTAGGGGTCTGTAGGGTTCCGTAGGCACCTGCAGTGTTCTGTAGGAGCCCATAGGGTTTTAGTGAGGTTCCGTTGTGTTGCTCAGGGTCTTGTAGAGTGCTGTCGGGTCCTGGAGTATTCTGTAGGGTTCCAGAGGACCTCATAGGGTTCCATCGAAATCTATAGGGTTCCCTAGGGGCCCATAGAGTCCCGTAGATTTCCGTAGGGACCTGTAGGGTTGTGTAAGTGCCCGCAGGAGTCTGTAGGAATCCGTGGGATTCTGTAAGGTTCTGGAGGGTTCTGCAGGGTTCCGTAGGGGCCCGTAGAGTTCCATAGTGGCTGGTAAAGTTCCGTAGGGCCCTGTGGGGTTCTGTATGGACCTGTAGGGTTCCGTAGGGGCCTGCAGGGTTCCGTAAGTGCCCGCAGGTGTCTGTAGGGTTCCGTAGGGTTCCGTAGGCACCTGCAGTGTTCTGTAGGAGCCCATAGGGTTTTCGTGAGGTTCCGTTGTGTTGCTCAGGGTCTTGTAGAGTGCTGTCGGGTCCTGGAGTATTCTGTAGGGTTCCAGAGGACCTCATAGGGTTCCATCGAAATCTATAGGGTTCCCTAGGGGCCCATAGAGTCCCGTAGATTTCCGTAGGGACCTGTAGGGTTGTGTAAGTGCTCGCAGGGGTTGGTAGGAGCTTGTAGGGTTCCATAAGTTTCCAGAGGGTTGTGTAGGGTTCCGTAGGGGCCTGTGGTGTTCCCTAGGGGCCTGTAGAGTCTCGTACGGTTCCGTAGGGGCCTGTGGTGTTCCCTAGGGGCCTGTAGAGTCTCGTACAGTTCCGTAGGGTCCTGTAGGTTTCCATAAGTGCCCGCAGAGGTCTGAAGGGGCCCGTACTGTTCCGTAAGGATCCATAGGGCTCCGTAGAGCTTCGTAGGTTCCCTAGAGGCCTCTGGAGTACCGCAGGAGCCAGTAGTGTTCTGTAGGGGCCCGTAGGGTTCCTTCCATAGGAGCAGGCAGTGTTCCGTAGGGTCCTCTAGGGTTGAATAAGTGCCCGCAGGAGTCTGTAGGAATCCGTGGGATTCTGTAAGGTTCTGGAGGGTTCTGCAGGGTTCCGTAGGGGCCCGTAGAGTTCCATAGTGGCTGGTAAAGTTCCGTAGGTCCCTGTGGGGTTCTGTATGGACCTGTAGGGTTCCGTAGGGGCCTGCAGTGTTCTGTAAGTGCCCGTAGGTGTCTGTACGGGTCTGTAGGGTTCCGTAGGCACCTGCAGTATTCTGTAGGAGCCCATAGGGTTTTAGTGAGGTTCCGTTGTGTTGCTCAGGGTCTTGTAGAGTGCTGTCGGGTCCTGGAGTATTCTGTAGGGTTCCAGAGGGGCTGGTAGGGTTCCGTCGAAATCTGAAGGGTTCCCTAGGGGCCCGTAGAGTCCCATAGATTTCCGTAGGGGCCTGTAGGGTTGTGTAAGTGCCCGCAGGGGTTGGTAGGAGCTTGTAGGGTGCCATATGTTTCCGGAGGGTTGTGTAGGGTTCCGTAGGGGCCTGTGGTGTTCCCTAGGGGCCTGTAGAGTCTCGTACAGTTCCGTAGGGTCCTGTAGGTTTCCATAAGGGCCCGCAGAGGTCTGAAGGGGCCCGTACTGTTCTGTAAGGATCCATAGGGTTCCGTAGAGCTTCGTAGGTTCCCTAGAGGCCTCTGGAGTACCGCAGGAGCCAGTAGTGTTCTGTAGGGGCCCGTAGGGTTCCTTCCATAGGAGCTGGCAGTGTTCCATAGGGTCCTCTAGGGTTGAGTAAGTGCCCGCAGGAGTCTGTAGGAATCCGTGGGATTCTGTAAGGTTCTGCAGGGTTCCGTAGGGGCCCGTAGAGTTCCGTAGTGGCTGGTAAAGTTCCCTAGGGCCCTGTACCGTTCCGTAACTGCCTGCAAGGGTCTTTAGGCTTCCGTAGGGGCTGGTAGGGTTCCATAAAGTTCCGTGGGTTCCTGCAGAGTTCTGCAAGTGCCCGCAAGGGCCTGTAGGGGCGCACAGTGTTTCTGCCAGGTTCCGTAGAGTTCCGTAGGGGCCATATTTTTCTGTAGTGGCTGGTAGTATTCTGTAGGGGTCTGTAGGTTTCCGTAGGCGCCTACAGTGTTCTGTAGGAGCCCATAGGGTTTTAGTGAGGTTCCGTTGTGTTGCTAAGGGTCTTGTAGAGTGCTGTCGGGTCCTGGAGTATTCTGTAGGGTTCCAGAGGGCCTCATAGGGTTCCATCGAAATCTGTAGGGTTCCCTAGGGGCCCATAGAGTCCTGTAGATTTCCGTAGGGACCTGTAGGGTTGTGTAAGTGCCCGCAGAAGTCTGTAGGAGTCTGTGGGATTCTGTAAGGTTCCGGAGGGTTCTGCAGGGTTCCGTAGGGGCCCGTAGAGTTCCGTAGTGGCTGGTAAAGTTCCGTAGGGCCCTGTGGGGTTCTGTATGGACCTGTAGGGTTCCGTAGGGGCCTGCAGGGTTCCGTAAGTGCCCGCAGGTGTCTGTAGGAGCCCATAGGGTTTTAGTGAGGTTCCGTTGTGTTGCTAAGGGTCTTGTAGAGTGCTGTCTGGTCCTGGAGTATTCTGTAGGGTTCCAGAGGGGCTGGTAGGGTTCCGTCGAAATCTGAAGGGTTCCCTAGGGGCCCGTAGAGTCCCATAGATTTCCGTAGGGACCTGTAGGGTTGTGTAAGTGCCCGCAGGGGTTGGTAGGAGCTTGTAGGGTGCCATATGTTTCCGGAGGGTTGTGTAGGGTTCCGTAGGGGCCGGTGGTGTTCCCTAGGGGCCTGTAGAGTCTCGTACAGTTCCGTAGGGTCCTGTAGGTTTCCATAAGGGCCCGCAGAGGTCTGAAGGGGCCCGTACTGTTCCGTAAGGATCCATAGGGTTCCGTAGAGCTTCGTAGGTTCTCTAGAGGCCTCTGGAGTACCGCAGGAGCCAGTAGTGTTCTGTAGGGGTTCGTAGGGTTCCTTCCATAGGAGCAGGCAGTGTTCCGTAGGGTCCTCTAGGGTTGAGTAAGTGCCCGCAGGAGTCTGTAGGAATCCGTGGGATTCTGTAAGGTTCTGCAGGGTTCTGCAGGGTTCCGTAGGGGCCCGTAGAGTTCCGTAGTGGCTGGTAAAGTTCCCTAGGGCCCTGTACCGTTCCGTAACTGCCTGCAAGGGTCTTTAGGCTTCCGTAGGGGCTGGTAGGGTTCCATAAAGTTCCGTGGGTTCCTGCAGAGTTCTGCAAGTGCCCGCAAGGGCCTGTAGGGGCCCACAGTGTTTCTGTCAGGTTCCGTAGAGTTCCGTAGGGGCCATATTTTTCTGTAGTGGCTGGTAGTATTCTGTAGGGGTCTGTAGGTTTCCGTAGGCGCCTACAGTGTTCTGTAGGAGCCCATAGGGTATTAGTGAGGTTCCGTTGTGTTGCTAAGGGTCTTGTAGAGTGCTGTCGGGTCCTGGAGTATTCTGTAGGGTTCCAGAGGGCCTCGTAGGGTTCCATCGAAATCTGTAGGGTTCCCTAGGGGCCCATAGAGTCCTGTAGATTTCCGTAGGGACCTGTAGGGTTGTGTAAGTGCCTGCAGAAGTCTGTAGGAGTCTGTGGGATTCTGTAAGGTTCCGGAGGGTTCTGCAGGGTTCCGTAGGGGCCCGTAGAGTTCCGTAGTGGCTGGTAAAGTTCCGTAAGGCCCTGTGGGGTTCTGTATGGACCTGTAGGGTTCCGTAGGGGCCTGCAGGGTTCCGTAAGTGCCCGCAGGTGTCTGTAGGGTTCCGTAGGGGTCTGTAGGGTTCCGTAGGCACCTGCAGTGTTCTGTAGGAGCCCATAGGGTTTTAGTGAGGTTCCGTTGTGTTGCTCAGGGTCTTGTAGAGTGCTGTCGGGTCCTGGAGTATTCTGTAGGGTTCCAGAGGACCTCATAGGGTTCCATCGAAATCTATAGGGTTCCCTAGGGGCCCATAGAGTCCCGTAGATTTCCGTAGGGTCCTCTAGGGTTGAGTAAGTGCCCGCAGGAGTCTGTAGGAATCCGTGGGATTCTGTAAGGTTCTGCAGGGTTCTGCAGGGTTCCGTAGAGTTCCGTAGAGTTCCGTAGTGGCTGGTAAAGTTCCCTAGGGCCCTGTACCGTTCCGTAACTGCCTGCAAGGGTCTTTAGGCTTCCGTAGGGGCTGGTAGGGTTCCATAAAGTTCCGTGGGTTCCTGCAGAGTTCTGCAAGTGCCCGCAAGGGCCTGTAGGGGCCCACAGTGTTTCTGCCAGGTTCCGTAGAGTTCCGTAGGGGCCATATTTTTCTGTAGTGGCTGGTAGTATTCTGTAGGGGTCTGTAGGTTTCCGTAGGCGCCTACAGTGTTCTGTAGGAGCCCATAGGGTTTTAGTGAGGTTCCGTTGTGTTGCTAAGGGTCTTGTAGAGTGCTGTCGGGTCCTGGAGTATTCTGTAGGGTTCCAGAGGGCCTCGTAGGGTTCCATCGAAATCTGTAGGGTTCCCTAGGGGCCCATAGAGTCCTGTAGATTTCCGTAGGGACCTGTAGGGTTGTGTAAGTGCCCGCAGAAGTCTGTAGGAGTCTGTGGGATTCTGTAAGGTTCCGGAGGGTTCTGCAGGGTTCCGTAGGGGCCCGTAGAGTTCCGTAGTGGCTGGTAAAGTTCCGTAGGGCCCTGTGGGGTTCTGTATGGACCTGTAGGGTTCCGTAGGGGCCTGCAGGGTTCCGTAAGTGCCCGCAGGTGTCTGTAGGGTTCCGTAGGGTTCCGTAGGCACCTGCAGTGTTCTGTAGGAGCCCATAGGGTTTTAGTGAGGTTCCGTTGTGTTGCTCAGGGTCTTGTAGAGTGCTGTCGGGTCCTGGAGTATTCTGTAGGGTTCCAGAGGACCTCATAGGGTTCCATCGAAATCTATAGGGTTCCCTAGGGGCCCATAGAGTCCCGTAGATTTCCGTAGGGACCTGTAGGGTTGTGTAAGTGCTCGCAGGGGTTGGTAGGAGCTTGTAGGGTTCCATAAGTTTCCAGAGGGTTGTGTAGGGTTCCGTAGGGGCCTGTGGTGTTCCCTAGGGGCCTGTAGAGTCTCGTACGGTTCCGTAGGGGCCTGTGGTGTTCCCTAGGGGCCTGTAGAGTCTCGTACAGTTCCGTAGGGTCCTGTAGGTTTCCATAAGGGCCCGCAGAGGTCTGAAGGGGCCCGTACTGTTCTGTAAGGATCCATAGGGTTCCGTAGAGCTTCGTAGGTTCCCTAGAGGCCTCTGGAGTACCGCAGGAGCCAGTAGTGTTCTGTAGGGGCCCGTAGGGTTCCTTCCATAGGAGCTGGCAGTGTTCCATAGGGTCCTCTAGGGTTGAGTAAGTGCCCGCAGGAGTCTGTAGGAATCCGTGGGATTCTGTAAGGTTCTGCAGGGTTCCGTAGGGGCCCGTAGAGTTCCGTAGTGGCTGGTAAAGTTCCCTAGGGCCCTGTACCGTTCCGTAACTGCCTGCAAGGGTCTTTAGGCTTCCGTAGGGGCTGGTAGGGTTCCATAAAGTTCCGTGGGTTCCTGCAGAGTTCTGCAAGTGCCCGCAAGGGCCTGTAGGGGCGCACAGTGTTTCTGCCAGGTTCCGTAGAGTTCCGTAGGGGCCATATTTTTCTGTAGTGGCTGGTAGTATTCTGTAGGGGTCTGTAGGTTTCCGTAGGCGCCTACAGTGTTCTGTAGGAGCCCATAGGGTTTTAGTGAGGTTCCGTTGTGTTGCTAAGGGTCTTGTAGAGTGCTGTCGGGTCCTGGAGTATTCTGTAGGGTTCCAGAGGGCCTCATAGGGTTCCATCGAAATCTGTAGGGTTCCCTAGGGGCCCATAGAGTCCTGTAGATTTCCGTAGGGACCTGTAGGGTTGTGTAAGTGCCCGCAGAAGTCTGTAGGAGTCTGTGGGATTCTGTAAGGTTCCGAGGGTTCTGCAGGGTTCCGTAGGGGCCCGTAGAGTTCCGTAGTGGCTGGTAAAGTTCCGTAGGGCCCTGTGGGGTTCTGTATGGACCTGTAGGGTTCCGTAGGGGCCTGCAGGGTTCCGTAAGTGCCCGCAGGTGTCTGTAGGGTTCCGTAGGGTTCTGTAGGGTTCCGTAGGCACCTGCAGTGTTCTGTAGGAGCCCATAGGGTTTTAGTGAGGTTTCCGTTGTGTTGCTCAGGGTCTTGTAGAGTGCTGTCGGGTCCTGGAGTATTCTGTAGGGTTCCAGAGGACCTCATAGGGTTCCATCGAAATCTATAGGGTTCCCTAGGGGCCCATAGAGTCCCGTAGATTTCCATAGGGACCTGTAGGGTTGTGTAAGTGCTCGCAGGGGTTGGTAGGAGCTTGTAGGGTTCCATAAGTTTCCAGAGGGTTGTGTAGGGTTCCGTAGGGGCCTGTGGTGTTCCCTAGGGGCCTGTAGAGTCTCGTACGGTTCCGTAGGGGCCTGTGGTGTTCCCTAGGGGCCTGTAGAGTCTCGTACACTTCCGTAGGGTCCTGTAGGTTTCCATAAGTGCCCGCAGAGGTCTGAAGGGGCCCGTACTGTTCCGTAAGGATCCATAGGGCTCCGTAGAGCTTCGTAGGTTCCCTAGAGGCCTCTGGAGTACCGCAGGAGCCAGTAGTGTTCTGTAGGGGCCCGTAGGGTTCCTTCCATAGGAGCAGGCAGTGTTCCGTAGGGTCCTCTAGGGTTGAATAAGTGCCCGCAGGAGTCTGTAGGAATCCGTGGGATTCTGTAAGGTTCTGGAGGGTTCTGCAGGGTTCCGTAGGGGCCCGTAGAGTTCCATAGTGGCTGGTAAAGTTCCGTAGGTCCCTGTGGGGTTCTGTATGGACCTGTAGGGTTCCGTAGGGGCCTGCAGTGTTCTGTAAGTGCCCGTAGGTGTCTGTACGGGTCTGTAGGGTTCCGTAGGCACCTGCAGTGTTCTGTAGGAGCCCATAGGGTTTTAGTGAGGTTCCGTTGTGTTGCTAAGGGTCTTGTAGAGTGCTGTCGGGTCCTGGAGTATTCTCTAGGGTTCCAGAGGGGCTGGTAGGGTTCCGTCGAAATCTGAAGGGTTCCCTAGGGGCCCGTAGAGTCCCATAGATTTCCGTAGGGGCCTGTAGGGTTGTGTAAGTGCCCGCAGGGGTTGGTAGGAGCTTGTAGGGTGCCATATGTTTCCGGAGGGTTGTGTAGGGTTCCGTAGGGGCCTGTGGTGTTCCCTAGGGGCCTGTAGAGTCTCGTACAGTTCCGTAGGGTCCTGTAGGTTTCCATAAGGGCCCGCAGAGGTCTGAAGGGGCCCGTACTGTTCTGTAAGGATCCATAGGGTTCCGTAGAGCTTCGTAGGTTCCCTAGAGGCCTCTGGAGTACCGCAGGAGCCAGTAGTGTTCTGTAGGGGCCCGTAGGGTTCCTTCCATAGGAGCTGGCAGTGTTCCATAGGGTCCTCTAGGGTTGAGTAAGTGCCCGCAGGAGTCTGTAGGAATCCGTGGGATTCTGTAAGGTTCTGCAGGGTTCTGCAGGGTTCCGTAGAGTTCCGTAGTGGCTGGTAAAGTTCCCTAGGGCCCTGTACCGTTCCGTAACTGCCTGCAAGGGTCTTTAGGCTTCCGTAGGGGCTGGTAGGGTTCCATAAAGTTCCGTGGGTTCCTGCAGAGTTCTGCAAGTGCCTGCAAGGGCCTGTAGGGGCGCACAGTGTTTCTGCCAGGTTCCGTAGAGTTCCGTAGGGGCCATATTTTTCTGTAGTGGCTGGTAGTATTCTGTAGGGGTCTGTAGGTTTCCGTAGGCGCCTACAGTGTTCTGTAGGAGCCCATAGGGTTTTAGTGAGGTTCCGTTGTGTTGCTAAGGGTCTTGTAGAGTGCTGTCGGGTCCTGGAGTATTCTGTAGGGTTCCAGAGGGCCTCGTAGGGTTCCATCGAAATCTATAGGGTTCCCTAGGGGCCCATAGAGTCCCGTAGATTACCGTAGGGACCTGTAGGGTTGTGTAAGTGCCCGCAGAAGTCTGTAGGAGTCTGTGGGATTCTGTAAGGTTCCGGAGGGTTCTGCAGGGTTCCGTAGGGGCCCGTAGAGTTCCGTAGTGGCTGGTAAAGTTCCGTAGGGCCCTGTGGGGTTCTGTATGGACCTGTAGGGTTCCGTAGGGGTCTGTAGGGTTCCGTAGGCACCTGCAGTGTTCTGTAGGAGCCCATAGGGTTTTAGTGAGGTTCCGTTGTGTTGCTAAGGGTCTTGTAGAGTGCTGTCTGGTCCTGGAGTATTCTGTAGGGTTCCAGAGGGGCTGGTAGGGTTCCGTCGAAATATGAAGGGTTCCCTAGGGGCCCGTAGAGTCCCATAGATTTCCGTAGGGACCTGTAGGGTTGTGTAAGTGCCCGCAGGGGTTGGTAGGAGCTTGTAGGGTGCCATATGTTTCCGGAGGGTTGTGTAGGGTTCCGTAGGGGCCGGTGGTGTTCCCTAGGGGCCTGTAGAGTCTCGTACAGTTCCGTAGGGTCCTGTAGGTTTCCATAAGGGCCCGCAGAGGTCTGAAGGGGCCCGTACTGTTCCGTAAGGATCCATAGGGTTCCGTAGAGCTTCGTAGGTTCTCTAGAGGCCTCTGGAGTACCGCAGGAGCCAGTAGTGTTCTGTAGGGGTTCGTAGGGTTCCTTCCATAGGAGCAGGCAGTGTTCCGTAGGGTCCTCTAGGGTTGAGTAAGTGCCCGCAGGAGTCTGTAGGAATCCGTGGGATTCTGTAAGGTTCTGCAGGGTTCTGCAGGGTTCCGTAGGGGCCCGTAGAGTTCCGTAGTGGCTGGTAAAGTTCCCTAGGGCCCTGTACCGTTCCGTAACTGCCTGCAAGGGTCTTTAGGCTTCCGTAGGGGCTGGTAGGGTTCCATAAAGTTCCGTGGGTTCCTGCAGAGTTCTGCAAGTGCCCGCAAGGGCCTGTAGGGGCCCACAGTGTTTCTGTCAGGTTCCGTAGAGTTCCGTAGGGGCCATATTTTTCTGTAGTGGCTGGTAGTATTCTGTAGGGGTCTGTAGGTTTCCGTAGGCGCCTACAGTGTTCTGTAGGAGCCCATAGGGTATTAGTGAGGTTCCGTTGTGTTGCTAAGGGTCTTGTAGAGTGCTGTCGGGTCCTGGAGTATTCTGTAGGGTTCCAGAGGGCCTCGTAGGGTTCCATCGAAATCTGTAGGGTTCCCTAGGGGCCCATAGAGTCCTGTAGATTTCCGTAGGGACCTGTAGGGTTGTGTAAGTGCCTGCAGAAGTCTGTAGGAGTCTGTGGGATTCTGTAAGGTTCCGGAGGGTTCTGCAGGGTTCCGTAGGGGCCCGTAGAGTTCCGTAGTGGCTGGTAAAGTTCCGTAAGGCCCTGTGGGGTTCTGTATGGACCTGTAGGGTTCCGTAGGGGCCTGCAGGGTTCCGTAAGTGCCCGCAGGTGTCTGTAGGGTTCCGTAGGGGTCTGTAGGGTTCCGTAGGCACCTGCAGTGTTCTGTAGGAGCCCATAGGGTTTTCGTGAGGTTCCGTTGTGTTGCTCAGGGTCTTGTAGAGTGCTGTCGGGTCCTGGAGTATTCTGTAGGGTTCCAGAGGACCTCATAGGGTTCCATCGAAATCTATAGGGTTCCCTAGGGGCCCATAGAGTCCCGTAGATTTCCGTAGGGACCTGTAGGGTTGTGTAAGTGCCCGCAGGAGTCTGTAGGAATCCGTGGGATTCTGTAAGGTTCTGGAGGGTTCTGCAGGGTTCCGTAGGGGCCCGTAGAGTTCCATAGTGGCTGGTAAAGTTCCGTAGGGCCCTGTGGGGTTCTGTATGGACCTGTAGGGTTCCGTAGGGGCCTGCAGTGTTCTGTAAGTGCCCGTAGGTGTCTGTACGGGTCTGTAGGGTTCCGTAGGCACCTGCAGTATTCTGTAGGAGCCCATAGGGTTTTAGTGAGGTTCCGTTGTGTTGCTAAGGGTCTTGTAGAGTGCTGTCGGGTCCTGGAGTATTCTGTAGGGTTCCAGAGGGGCTGGTAGGGTTCCGTCGAAATCTGAAGGGTTCCCTAGGGGCCCGTAGAGTCCCATAGATTTCCGTAGGGGCCTGTAGGGTTGTGTAAGTGCTCGCAGGGGTTGGTAGGAGCTTGTAGGGTTCCATAAGTTTCCAGAGGGTTGTGTAGGGTTCCGTAGGGGCCTGTGGTGTTCCCTAGGGGCCTGTAGAGTCTCGTACGGTTCCGTAGGGGCCTGTGGTGTTCCCTAGGGGCCTGTAGAGTCTCGTACACTTCCGTAGGGTCCTGTAGGTTTCCATAAGGGCCCGCAGAGGTCTGAAGGGGCCCGTACTGTTCCGTAAGGATCCATAGGGCTCCGTAGAGCTTCGTAGGTTCCCTAGAGGCCTCTGGAGTACCGCAGGAGCCAGTAGTGTTCTGTAGGGGCCCGTAGGGTTCCTTCCATAGGAGCAGGCAGTGTTCCGTAGGGTCCTCTAGGGTTGAATAAGTGCCCGCAGGAGTCTGTAGGAATCCGTGGGATTCTGTAAGGTTCTGGAGGGTTCTACAGGGTTCCGTAGGGGCCCGTAGAGTTCCATAGTGGCTGGTAAAGTTCCGTAGGGCCCTGTGGGGTTCTGTATGGACCTGTAGGGTTCCGTAGGGGCCTGCAGTGTTCTGTAAGTGCCCGTAGGTGTCTGTACGGGTCTGTAGGGTTCCGTAGGCACCTGCAGTGTTCTGTAGGAGCCCATAGGGTTTTAGTGAGGTTCCGTTGTGTTGCTCAGGGTCTTGTAGAGTGCTGTCGGGTCCTGGAGTATTCTGTAGGGTTCCAGAGGGGCTGGTAGGGTTCCGTCGAAATCTGAAGGGTTCCCTAGGGGCCCGTAGAGTCCCATAGATTTCCGTAGGGGCCTGTAGGGTTGTGTAAGTGCCCGCAGGGGTTGGTAGGAGCTTGTAGGGTGCCATATGTTTCCGGAGGGTTGTGTAGGGTTCCGTAGGGGCCTGTGATGTTCCCTAGGGGCCTGTAGAGTCTCGTACAGTTCAGTAGGGTCCTGTAGGTTTCCATAAGGGCCCGCAGAGGTCTGAAGGGGCCCGTACTGTTCCGTAAGGATCCATAAGGTTCCGTAGAGCTTCGTAGGTTCCCTAGAGGCCTCTGGAGTACCGCAGGAGCCAGTAGTGTTCTGTAGGGGCCCGTAGGGTTCCTTCCATAGGAGCAGGCAGTGTTCCATAGGGTCCTCTAGGGTTGAGTAAGTGCCCGCAGGAGTCTGTAGGAATCCGTGGGATTCTGTAAGGTTCTGCAGGGTTCTGCAGGGTTCCGTAGAGTTCCGTAGAGTTCCGTAGTGGCTGGTAAAGTTCCCTAGGGCCCTGTACCGTTCCGTAACTGCCTGCAAGGGTCTTTAGGCTTCCGTAGGGGCTGGTAGGGTTCCATAAAGTTCCGTGGGTTCCTGCAGAGTTCTGCAAGTGCCCGCAAGGGCCTGTAGGGGCCCACAGTGTTTCTGCCAGGTTCCGTAGAGTTCCGTAGGGGCCATATTTTTCTGTAGTGGCTGGTAGTATTCTGTAGGGGTCTGTAGGTTTCCGTAGGCGCCTACAGTGTTCTGTAGGAGCCCATAGGGTTTTAGTGAGGTTCCGTTGTGTTGCTAAGGGTCTTGTAGAGTGCTGTCGGGTCCTGGAGTATTCTGTAGGGTTCCAGAGGGCCTCGTAGGGTTCCATCGAAATCTGTAGGGTTCCCTAGGGGCCCATAGAGTCCTGTAGATTTCCGTAGGGACCTGTAGGGTTGTGTAAGTGCCCGCAGAAGTCTGTAGGAGTCTGTGGGATTCTGTAAGGTTCCGGAGGGTTCTGCAGGGTTCCGTAGGGGCCCGTAGAGTTCCGTAGTGGCTGGTAAAGTTCCGTAGGGCCCTGTGGGGTTCTGTATGGACCTGTAGGGTTCCGTAGGGGCCTGCAGGGTTCCGTAAGTGCCCGCAGGTGTCTGTAGGGTTCCGTAGGGTTCCGTAGGCACCTGCAGTGTTCTGTAGGAGCCCATAGGGTTTTAGTGAGGTTCCGTTGTGTTGCTCAGGGTCTTGTAGAGTGCTGTCGGGTCCTGGAGTATTCTGTAGGGTTCCAGAGGACCTCATAGGGTTCCATCGAAATCTATAGGGTTCCCTAGGGGCCCATAGAGTCCCGTAGATTTCCGTAGGGACCTGTAGGGTTGTGTAAGTGCTCGCAGGGGTTGGTAGGAGCTTGTAGGGTGCCATAAGTTTCCAGAGGGTTGTGTAGGGTTCCGTAGGGGCCTGTGGTGTTCCCTAGGGGCCTGTAGAGTCTCGTACGGTTCCGTAGGGGCCTGTGGTGTTCCCTAGGGGCCTGTAGAGTCTCGTACAGTTCCGTAGGGTCCTGTAGGTTTCCATAAGTGCCCGCAGAGGTCTGAAGGGGCCCGTACTGTTCCGTAAGGATCCATAGGGCTCCGTAGAGCTTCGTAGGTTCCCTAGAGGCCTCTGGAGTACCGCAGGAGCCAGTAGTGTTCTGTAGGGGCCCGTAGGGTTCCTTCCATAGGAGCAGGCAGTGTTCCGTAGGGTCCTCTAGGGTTGAATAAGTGCCCGCAGGAGTCTGTAGGAATCCGTGGGATTCTGTAAGGTTCTGGAGGGTTCTGCAGGGTTCCGTAGGGGCCCGTAGAGTTCCATAGTGGCTGGTAAAGTTCCGTAGGTCCCTGTGGGGTTCTGTATGGACCTGTAGGGTTCCGTAGGGGCCTGCAGTGTTCTGTAAGTGCCCGTAGGTGTCTGTACGGGTCTGTAGGGTTCCGTAGGCACCTGCAGTATTCTGTAGGAGCCCATAGGGTTTTAGTGAGGTTCCGTTGTGTTGCTCAGGGTCTTGTAGAGTGCTGTCGGGTCCTGGAGTATTCTGTAGGGTTCCAGAGGGGCTGGTAGGGTTCCGTCGAAATCTGAAGGGTTCCCTAGGGGCCCGTAGAGTCCCATAGATTTCCGTAGGGGCCTGTAGGGTTGTGTAAGTGCCCGCAGGGGTTGGTAGGAGCTTGTAGGGTGCCATATGTTTCCGGAGGGTTGTGTAGGGTTCCGTAGGGGCCTGTGGTGTTCCCTAGGGGCCTGTAGAGTCTCGTACAGTTCCGTAGGGTCCTGTAGGTTTCCATAAGGGCCCGCAGAGGTCTGAAGGGGCCCGTACTGTTCTGTAAGGATCCATAGGGTTCCGTAGAGCTTCGTAGGTTCCCTAGAGGCCTCTGGAGTACCGCAGGAGCCAGTAGTGTTCTGTAGGGGCCCGTAGGGTTCCTTCCATAGGAGCTGGCAGTGTTCCATAGGGTCCTCTAGGGTTGAGTAAGTGCCCGCAGGAGTCTGTAGGAATCCGTGGGATTCTGTAAGGTTCTGCAGGGTTCCGTAGGGGCCCGTAGAGTTCCGTAGTGGCTGGTAAAGTTCCCTAGGGCCCTGTACCGTTCCGTAACTGCCTGCAAGGGTCTTTAGGCTTCCGTAGGGGCTGGTAGGGTTCCATAAAGTTCCGTGGGTTCCTGCAGAGTTCTGCAAGTGCCCGCAAGGGCCTGTAGGGGCGCACAGTGTTTCTGCCAGGTTCCGTAGAGTTCCGTAGGGGCCATATTTTTCTGTAGTGGCTGGTAGTATTCTGTAGGGGTCTGTAGGTTTCCGTAGGCGCCTACAGTGTTCTGTAGGAGCCCATAGGGTTTTAGTGAGGTTCCGTTGTGTTGCTAAGGGTCTTGTAGAGTGCTGTCGGGTCCTGGAGTATTCTGTAGGGTTCCAGAGGGCCTCATAGGGTTCCATCGAAATCTGTAGGGTTCCCTAGGGGCCCATAGAGTCCTGTAGATTTCCGTAGGGACCTGTAGGGTTGTGTAAGTGCCTGCAGAAGTCTGTAGGAGTCTGTGGGATTCTGTAAGGTTCCGGAGGGTTCTGCAGGGTTCCGTAGGGGCCCGTAGAGTTCCGTAGTGGCTGGTAAAGTTCCGTAGGGCCCTGTGGGGTTCTGTATGGACCTGTAGGGTTCCGTAGGGGCCTGCAGGGTTCCGTAAGTGCCCGCAGGTGTCTGTAGGGTTCCGTAGGGTTCTGTAGGGTTCCGTAGGCACCTGCAGTGTTCTGTAGGAGCCCATAGGGTTTTAGTGAGGTTCCGTTGTGTTGCTCAGGGTCTTGTAGAGTGCTGTCGGGTCCTGGAGTATTCTGTAGGGTTCCAGAGGACCTCATAGGGTTCCATCGAAATCTATAGGGTTCCCTAGGGGCCCATAGAGTCCCGTAGATTTCCATAGGGACCTGTAGGGTTGTGTAAGTGCTCGCAGGGGTTGGTAGGAGCTTGTAGGGTTCCATAAGTTTCCAGAGGGTTGTGTAGGGTTCCGTAGGGGCCTGTGGTGTTCCCTAGGGGCCTGTAGAGTCTCGTACGGTTCCGTAGGGGCCTGTGGTGTTCCCTAGGGGCCTGTAGAGTCTCGTACACTTCCGTAGGGTCCTGTAGGTTTCCATAAGTGCCCGCAGAGGTCTGAAGGGGCCCGTACTGTTCCGTAAGGATCCATAGGGCTCCGTAGAGCTTCGTAGGTTCCCTAGAGGCCTCTGGAGTACCGCAGGAGCCAGTAGTGTTCTGTAGGGGCCCGTAGGGTTCCTTCCATAGGAGCAGGCAGTGTTCCGTAGGGTCCTCTAGGGTTGAATAAGTGCCCGCAGGAGTCTGTAGGAATCCGTGGGATTCTGTAAGGTTCTGGAGGGTTCTGCAGGGTTCCGTAGGGGCCCGTAGAGTTCCATAGTGGCTGGTAAAGTTCCGTAGGTCCCTGTGGGGTTCTGTATGGACCTGTAGGGTTCCGTAGGGGCCTGCAGTGTTCTGTAAGTGCCCGTAGGTGTCTGTACGGGTCTGTAGGGTTCCGTAGGCACCTGCAGTGTTCTGTAGGAGCCCATAGGGTTTTAGTGAGGTTCCGTTGTGTTGCTAAGGGTCTTGTAGAGTGCTGTCGGGTCCTGGAGTATTCTCTAGGGTTCCAGAGGGGCTGGTAGGGTTCCGTCGAAATCTGAAGGGTTCCCTAGGGGCCCGTAGAGTCCCATAGATTTCCGTAGGGGCCTGTAGGGTTGTGTAAGTGCCCGCAGGGGTTGGTAGGAGCTTGTAGGGTGCCATATGTTTCCGGAGGGTTGTGTAGGGTTCCGTAGGGGCCTGTGGTGTTCCCTAGGGGCCTGTAGAGTCTCGTACAGTTCCGTAGGGTCCTGTAGGTTTCCATAAGGGCCCGCAGAGGTCTGAAGGGGCCCGTACTGTTCTGTAAGGATCCATAGGGTTCCGTAGAGCTTCGTAGGTTCCCTAGAGGCCTCTGGAGTACCGCAGGAGCCAGTAGTGTTCTGTAGGGGCCCGTAGGGTTCCTTCCATAGGAGCAGGCAGTGTTCCATAGGGTCCTCTAGGGTTGAGTAAGTGCCCGCAGGAGTCTGTAGGAATCCGTGGGATTCTGTAAGGTTCTGCAGGGTTCTGCAGGGTTCCGTAGAGTTCCGTAGTGGCTGGTAAAGTTCCCTAGGGCCCTGTACCGTTCCGTAACTGCCTGCAAGGGTCTTTAGGCTTCCGTAGGGGCTGGTAGGGTTCCATAAAGTTCCGTGGGTTCCTGCAGAGTTCTGCAAGTGCCTGCAAGGGCCTGTAGGGGCCCACAGTGTTTCTGCCAGGTTCCGTAGAGTTCCGTAGGGGCCATATTTTTCTGTAGTGGCTGGTAGTATTCTGTAGGGGTCTGTAGGTTTCCGTAGGCGCCTACAGTGTTCTGTAGGAGCCCATAGGGTATTAGTGAGGTTCCGTTGTGTTGCTAAGGGTCTTGTAGAGTGCTGTCGGGTCCTGGAGTATTCTGTAGGGTTCCAGAGGGCCTCGTAGGGTTCCATCGAAATCTGTAGGGTTCCCTAGGGGCCCATAGAGTCCTGTAGATTTCCGTAGGGACCTGTAGGGTTGTGTAAGTGCCTGCAGAAGTCTGTAGGAGTCTGTGGGATTCTGTAAGGTTCCGGAGGGTTCTGCAGGGTTCCGTAGGGGCCCGTAGAGTTCCGTAGTGGCTGGTAAAGTTCCGTAAGGCCCTGTGGGGTTCTGTATGGACCTGTAGGGTTCCGTAGGGGCCTGCAGGGTTCCGTAAGTGCCCGCAGGTGTCTGTAGGGTTCCGTAGGCACCTGCAGTGTTCTGTAGGAGCCCATAGGGTTTTAGTGAGGTTCCGTTGTGTTGCTCAGGGTCTTGTAGAGTGCTGTCGGGTCCTGGAGTATTCTGTAGGGTTCCAGAGGACCTCATAGGGTTCCATCGAAATCTATAGGGTTCCCTAGGGGCCCATAGAGTCCCGTAGATTTCCGTAGGGACCTGTAGGGTTGTGTAAGTGCCCGCAGGAGTCTGTAGGAATCCGTGGGATTCTGTAAGGTTCTGGAGGGTTCTGCAGGGTTCCGTAGGGGCCCGTAGAGTTCCATAGTGGCTGGTAAAGTTCCGTAGGGCCCTGTGGGGTTCTGTATGGACCTGTAGGGTTCCGTAGGGGCCTGCAGTGTTCTGTAAGTGCCCGTAGGTGTCTGTACGGGTCTGTAGGGTTCCGTAGGCACCTGCAGTATTCTGTAGGAGCCCATAGGGTTTTAGTGAGGTTCCGTTGTGTTGCTAAGGGTCTTGTAGAGTGCTGTCGGGTCCTGGAGTATTCTGTAGGGTTCCAGAGGGGCTGGTAGGGTTCCGTCGAAATCTGAAGGGTTCCCTAGGGGCCCGTAGAGTCCCATAGATTTCCGTAGGGGCCTGTAGGGTTGTGTAAGTGCCCGCAGGGGTTGGTAGGAGCTTGTAGGGTGCCATATGTTTCCGGAGGGTTGTGTAGGGTTCCGTAGGGGCCTGTGGTGTTCCCTAGGGGCCTGTAGAGTCTCGTACAGTTCCGTAGGGTCCTGTAGGTTTCCATAAGGGCCCGCAGAGGTCTGAAGGGGCCCGTACTGTTCCGTAAGGATCCATAGGGTTCCGTAGAGCTTCGTAGGTTCCCTAGAGGCCTCTGGAGTACCGCAGGAGCCAGTAGTGTTCTGTAGGGGCCCGTAGGGTTCCTTCCATAGGAGCTGGCAGTGTTCCATAGGGTCCTCTAGGGTTGAGTAAGTGCCCGCAGGAGTCTGTAGGAATCTGTGGGATTCTGTAAGGTTCTGGAGGGTTCTGCAGGGTTCCGTAGGGGCCCGTAGAGTTCCGTAGTGGCTGGTAAAGTTCCGTAGGGCCCTGTGGGGTTCTGTATGGACCTGTAGGGTTCCGTAGGGGTCTGTAGGGTTCCGTAGGCACCTGCAGTGTTCTGTAGGAGCCCATAGGGTTTTAGTGAGGTTCCGTTGTGTTGCTCAGGGCCTTGTAGAGTGCTGTCGGGTCCTGGAGTATTCTGTAGGGTTCCAGAGGACCTCATAGGGTTCCATCGAAATCTATAGGGTTCCCTAGGGGCCCATAGAGTCCCGTAGATTTCCGTAGGGACCTGTAGGGTTGTGTAAGTGCTCGCAGGGGTTGGTAGGAGCTTGTAGGGTTCCATAAGTTTCCAGAGGGTTGTGTAGGGTTCCGTAGGGGCCTGTGGTGTTCCCTAGGGGCCTGTAGAGTCTCGTACGGTTCCGTAGGGGCCTGTGGTGTTCCCTAGGGGCCTGTAGAGTCTCGTACACTTCCGTAGGGTCCTGTAGGTTTCCATAAGGGCCCGCAGAGGTCTGAAGGGGCCCGTACTGTTCCGTAAGGATCCATAGGGCTCCGTAGAGCTTCGTAGGTTCCCTAGAGGCCTCTGGAGTACCGCAGGAGCCAGTAGTGTTCTGTAGGGGCCCGTAGGGTTCCTTCCATAGGAGCAGGCAGTGTTCCGTAGGGTCCTCTAGGGTTGAATAAGTGCCCGCAGGAGTCTGTAGGAATCCGTGGGATTCTGTAAGGTTCTGCAGGGTTCTGCAGGGTTCCGTAGAGTTCCGTAGAGTTCCGTAGTGGCTGGTAAAGTTCCCTAGGGCCCTGTACCGTTCCGTAACTGCCTGCAAGGGTCTTTAGGCTTCCGTAGGGGCTGGTAGGGTTCCATAAAGTTCCGTGGGTTCCTGCAGAGTTCTGCAAGTGCCCGCAAGGGCCTGTAGGGGCGCACAGTGTTTCTGCCAGGTTCCGTAGAGTTCCGTAGGGGCCATATTTTTCTGTAGTGGCTGGTAGTATTCTGTAGGGGTCTGTAGGTTTCCGTAGGCGCCTACAGTGTTCTGTAGGAGCCCATAGGGTTTTAGTGAGGTTCCGTTGTGTTGCTAAGGGTCTTGTAGAGTGCTGTCGGGTCCTGGAGTATTCTGTAGGGTTCCAGAGGGCCTCGTAGGGTTCCATCGAAATCTGTAGGGTTCCCTAGGGGCCCATAGAGTCCTGTAGATTTCCGTAGGGACCTGTAGGGTTGTGTAAGTGCCCGCAGAAGTCTGTAGGAGTCTGTGGGATTCTGTAAGGTTCCGGAGGGTTCTGCAGGGTTCCGTAGGGGCCCGTAGAGTTCCGTAGTGGCTGGTAAAGTTCCGTAAGGCCCTGTGGGGTTCTGTATGGACCTGTAGGGTTCCGTAGGGGCCTGCAGGGTTCCGTAAGTGCCCGCAGGTGTCTGTAGGGTTCCGTAGGGTTCCGTAGGCACCTGCAGTGTTCTGTAGGAGCCCATAGGGTTTTAGTGAGGTTCCGTTGTGTTGCTCAGGGTCTTGTAGAGTGCTGTCGGGTCCTGGAGTATTCTGTAGGGTTCCAGAGGACCTCATAGGGTTCCATCGAAATCTATAGGGTTCCCTAGGGGCCCATAGAGTCCCGTAGATTTCCGTAGGGACCTGTAGGGTTGTGTAAGTGCTCGCAGGGGTTGGTAGGAGCTGGTAGGGTTCCATAAGTTTCCAGAGGGTTGTGTAGGGTTCCGTAGGGGCCTGTGGTGTTCCCTAGGGGCCTGTAGAGTCTCGTACGGTTCCGTAGGGGCCTGTGGTGTTCCCTAGGGGCCTGTAGAGTCTCGTACACTTCCGTAGGGTCCTGTAGGTTTCCATAAGTGCCCGCAGAGGTCTGAAGGGGCCCGTACTGTTCCGTAAGGATCCATAGGGCTCTGTAGAGCTTCGTAGGTTCCCTAGAGGCCTCTGGAGTACCGCAGGAGCCAGTAGTGTTCTGTAGGGGCCCGTAGGGTTCCTTCCATAGGAGCAGGCAGTGTTCCGTAGGGTCCTCTAGGGTTGAGTAAGTGCCCGCAGGAGTCTGTAGGAATCCGTGGGATTCTGTAAGGTTCTGCAGGGTTCTGCAGGGTTCCGTAGAGTTCCGTAGAGTTCCGTAGTGGCTGGTAAAGTTCCCTAGGGCCCTGTACCGTTCCGTAACTGCCTGCAAGGGTCTTTAGGCTTCCGTAGGGGCTGGTAGGGTTCCATAAAGTTCCGTGGGTTCCTGCAGAGTTCTGCAAGTGCCCGCAAGGGCCTGTAGGGGCCCACAGTGTTTCTGCCAGGTTCCGTAGAGTTCCGTAGGGGCCATATTTTTCTGTAGTGGCTGGTAGTATTCTGTAGGGGTCTGTAGGTTTCCGTAGGCGCCTACAGTGTTCTGTAGGAGCCCATAGGGTTTTAGTGAGGTTCCGTTGTGTTGCTAAGGGTCTTGTAGAGTGCTGTCGGGTCCTGGAGTATTCTGTAGGGTTCCAGAGGGCCTCGTAGGGTTCCATCGAAATCTGTAGGGTTCCCTAGGGGCCCATAGAGTCCTGTAGATTTCCGTAGGGACCTGTAGGGTTGTGTAAGTGCCCGCAGAAGTCTGTAGGAGTCTGTGGGATTCTGTAAGGTTCCGGAGGGTTCTGCAGGGTTCCGTAGGGGCCCGTAGAGTTCCGTAGTGGCTGGTAAAGTTCCGTAGGGCCCTGTGGGGTTCTGTATGGACCTGTAGGGTTCCGTAGGGGTCTGTAGGGTTCCGTAGGCACCTGCAGTGTTCTGTAGGAGCCCATAGGGTTTTAGTGAGGTTCCGTTGTGTTGCTCAGGGTCTTGTAGAGTGCTGTCGGGTCCTGGAGTATTCTGTAGGGTTCCAGAGGACCTCATAGGGTTCCATCGAAATCTATAGGGTTCCCTAGGGGCCCATAGAGTCCCGTAGATTTCCGTAGGGACCTGTAGGGTTGTGTAAGTGCTCGCAGGGGTTGGTAGGAGCTTGTAGGGTTCCATAAGTTTCCAGAGGGTTGTGTAGGGTTCCGTAGGGGCCTGTGGTGTTCCCTAGGGGCCTGTAGAGTCTCGTACGGTTCCGTAGGGGCCTGTGGTGTTCCCTAGGGGCCTGTAGAGTCTCGTACAGTTCCGTAGGGTCCTGTAGGTTTCCATAAGTGCCCGCAGAGGTCTGAAGGGGCCCGTACTGTTCCGTAAGGATCCATAGGGCTCCGTAGAGCTTCGTAGGTTCCCTAGAGGCCTCTGGAGTACCGCAGGAGCCAGTAGTGTTCTGTAGGGGCCCGTAGGGTTCCTTCCATAGGAGCAGGCAGTGTTCCGTAGGGTCCTCTAGGGTTGAATAAGTGCCCGCAGGAGTCTGTAGGAATCCGTGGGATTCTGTAAGGTTCTGGAGGGTTCTGCAGGGTTCCGTAGGGGCCCGTAGAGTTCCATAGTGGCTGGTAAAGTTCCGTAGGGCCCTGTGGGGTTCTTTATGGACCTGTAGGGTTCCGTAGGGGCCTGCAGTGTTCTGTAAGTGCCCGTAGGTGTCTGTACGGGTCTGTAGGTTTCCGTAGGCGCCTACAGTGTTCTGTAGGAGCCCATAGGGTATTAGTGAGGTTCCGTTGTGTTGCTAAGGGTCTTGTAGAGTGCTGTCGGGTCCTGGAGTATTCTGTAGGGTTCCAGAGGGCCTCGTAGGGTTCCATCGAAATCTGTAGGGTTCCCTAGGGGCCCATAGAGTCCTGTAGATTTCCGTAGGGACCTGTAGGGTTGTGTAAGTGCCTGCAGAAGTCTGTAGGAGTCTGTGGGATTCTGTAAGGTTCCGGAGGGTTCTGCAGGGTTCCGTAGGGGCCCGTAGAGTTCCGTAGTGGCTGGTAAAGTTCCGTAAGGCCCTGTGGGGTTCTGTATGGACCTGTAGGGTTCCGTAGGGGCCTGCAGGGTTCCGTAAGTGCCCGCAGGTGTCTGTAGGGTTCCGTAGGCACCTGCAGTGTTCTGTAGGAGCCCATAGGGTTTTAGTGAGGTTCCGTTGTGTTGCTCAGGGTCTTGTAGAGTGCTGTCGGGTCCTGGAGTATTCTGTAGGGTTCCAGAGGACCTCATAGGGTTCCATCGAAATCTATAGGGTTCCCTAGGGGCCCATAGAGTCCCGTAGATTTCCGTAGGGACCTGTAGGGTTGTGTAAGTGCCCGCAGGAGTCTGTAGGAATCCGTGGGATTCTGTAAGGTTCTGGAGGGTTCTGCAGGGTTCCGTAGGGGCCCGTAGAGTTCCATAGTGGCTGGTAAAGTTCCGTAGGGCCCTGTGGGGTTCTGTATGGACCTGTAGGGTTCCGTAGGGGCCTGCAGTGTTCTGTAAGTGCCCGTAGGTGTCTGTACGGGTCTGTAGGGTTCCGTAGGCACCTGCAGTATTCTGTAGGAGCCCATAGGGTTTTAGTGAGGTTCCGTTGTGTTGCTAAGGGTCTTGTAGAGTGCTGTCGGGTCCTGGAGTATTCTGTAGGGTTCCAGAGGGGCTGGTAGGGTTCCGTCGAAATCTGAAGGGTTCCCTAGGGGCCCGTAGAGTCCCATAGATTTCCGTAGGGGCCTGTAGGGTTGTGTAAGTGCCCGCAGGGGTTGGTAGGAGCTTGTAGGGTGCCATATGTTTCCGGAGGGTTGTGTAGGGTTCCGTAGGGGCCTGTGGTGTTCCCTAGGGGCCTGTAGAGTCTCGTACAGTTCCGTAGGGTCCTGTAGGTTTCCATAAGGGCCCGCAGAGGTCTGAAGGGGCCCGTACTGTTCCGTAAGGATCCATAGGGTTCCGTAGAGCTTCGTAGGTTCCCTAGAGGCCTCTGGAGTACCGCAGGAGCCAGTAGTGTTCTGTAGGGGGGCCCCTACAGAACACTACTAGGCTCCTGCAGGTATCCAGAGGCCTCTAGGGTTGAGTAAGTGCCCGCAGGAGTCTGTAGGAATCTGTGGGATTCTGTAAGGTTCTGGAGGGTTCTGCAGGGTTCCGTAGGGGCCCGTAGAGTTCCGTAGTGGCTGGTAAAGTTCCGTAGGGCCCTGTGGGGTTCTGTATGGACCTGTAGGGTTCCGTAGGGGTCTGTAGGGTTCCGTAGGCACCTGCAGTGTTCTGTAGGAGCCCATAGGGTTTTAGTGAGGTTCCGTTGTGTTGCTCAGGGCCTTGTAGAGTGCTGTCGGGTCCTGGAGTATTCTGTAGGGTTCCAGAGGACCTCATAGGGTTCCATCGAAATCTATAGGGTTCCCTAGGGGCCCATAGAGTCCCGTAGATTTCCGTAGGGACCTGTAGGGTTGTGTAAGTGCTCGCAGGGGTTGGTAGGAGCTTGTAGGGTTCCATAAGTTTCCAGAGGGTTGTGTAGGGTTCCGTAGGGGCCTGTGGTGTTCCCTAGGGGCCTGTAGAGTCTCGTACGGTTCCGTAGGGGCCTGTGGTGTTCCCTAGGGGCCTGTAGAGTCTCGTACAGTTCCGTAGGGTCCTGTAGGTTTCCATAAGGGCCCGCAGAGGTCTGAAGGGGCCCGTACTGTTCCGTAAGGATCCATAGGGCTCCGTAGAGCTTCGTAGGTTCCCTAGAGGCCTCTGGAGTACCGCAGGAGCCAGTAGTGTTCTGTAGGGGCCCGTAGGGTTCCTTCCATAGGAGCAGGCAGTGTTCCGTAGGGTCCTCTAGGGTTGAATAAGTGCCCGCAGGAGTCCTGTAGGAATCCGTGGGATTCTGTAAGGTTCTGCAGGGTTCTGCAGGGTTCCGTAGAGTTCCGTAGAGTTCCGTAGTGGCTGGTAAAGTTCCCTAGGGCCCTGTACCGTTCCGTAACTGCCTGCAAGGGTCTTTAGGCTTCCGTAGGGGCTGGTAGGGTTCCATAAAGTTCCGTGGGTTCCTGCAGAGTTCTGCAAGTGCCCGCAAGGGCCTGTAGGGGCGCACAGTGTTTCTGCCAGGTTCCGTAGAGTTCCGTAGGGGCCATATTTTTCTGTAGTGGCTGGTAGTATTCTGTAGGGGTCTGTAGGTTTCCGTAGGCGCCTACAGTGTTCTGTAGGAGCCCATAGGGTTTTAGTGAGGTTCCGTTGTGTTGCTAAGGGTCTTGTAGAGTGCTGTCGGGTCCTGGAGTATTCTGTAGGGTTCCAGAGGGCCTCGTAGGGTTCCATCGAAATCTGTAGGGTTCCCTAGGGGCCCATAGAGTCCTGTAGATTTCCGTAGGGACCTGTAGGGTTGTGTAAGTGCCCGCAGAAGTCTGTAGGAGTCTGTGGGATTCTGTAAGGTTCCGGAGGGTTCTGCAGGGTTCCGTAGGGGCCCGTAGAGTTCCGTAGTGGCTGGTAAAGTTCCGTAAGGCCCTGTGGGGTTCTGTATGGACCTGTAGGGTTCCGTAGGGGCCTGCAGGGTTCCGTAAGTGCCCGCAGGTGTCTGTAGGGTTCCGTAGGGTTCCGTAGGCACCTGCAGTGTTCTGTAGGAGCCCATAGGGTTTTAGTGAGGTTCCGTTGTGTTGCTCAGGGTCTTGTAGAGTGCTGTCGGGTCCTGGAGTATTCTGTAGGGTTCCAGAGGACCTCATAGGGTTCCATCGAAATCTATAGGGTTCCCTAGGGGCCCATAGAGTCCCGTAGATTTCCGTAGGGACCTGTAGGGTTGTGTAAGTGCTCGCAGGGGTTGGTAGGAGCTGGTAGGGTTCCATAAGTTTCCAGAGGGTTGTGTAGGGTTCCGTAGGGGCCTGTGGTGTTCCCTAGGGGCCTGTAGAGTCTCGTACGGTTCCGTAGGGGCCTGTGGTGTTCCCTAGGGGCCTGTAGAGTCTCGTACACTTCCGTAGGGTCCTGTAGGTTTCCATAAGTGCCCGCAGAGGTCTGAAGGGGCCCGTACTGTTCCGTAAGGATCCATAGGGCTCTGTAGAGCTTCGTAGGTTCCCTAGAGGCCTCTGGAGTACCGCAGGAGCCAGTAGTGTTCTGTAGGGGCCCGTAGGGTTCCTTCCATAGGAGCAGGCAGTGTTCCGTAGGGTCCTCTAGGGTTGAGTAAGTGCCCGCAGGAGTCTGTAGGAATCCGTGGGATTCTGTAAGGTTCTGCAGGGTTCTGCAGGGTTCCGTAGAGTTCCGTAGAGTTCCGTAGTGGCTGGTAAAGTTCCCTAGGGCCCTGTACCGTTCCGTAACTGCCTGCAAGGGTCTTTAGGCTTCCGTAGGGGCTGGTAGGGTTCCATAAAGTTCCGTGGGTTCCTGCAGAGTTCTGCAAGTGCCCGCAAGGGCCTGTAGGGGCCCACAGTGTTTCTGCCAGGTTCCGTAGAGTTCCGTAGGGGCCATATTTTTCTGTAGTGGCTGGTAGTATTCTGTAGGGGTCTGTAGGTTTCCGTAGGCGCCTACAGTGTTCTGTAGGAGCCCATAGGGTTTTAGTGAGGTTCCGTTGTGTTGCTAAGGGTCTTGTAGAGTGCTGTCGGGTCCTGGAGTATTCTGTAGGGTTCCAGAGGGCCTCGTAGGGTTCCATCGAAATCTGTAGGGTTCCCTAGGGGCCCATAGAGTCCTGTAGATTTCCGTAGGGACCTGTAGGGTTGTGTAAGTGCCCGCAGAAGTCTGTAGGAGTCTGTGGGATTCTGTAAGGTTCCGGAGGGTTCTGCAGGGTTCCGTAGGGGCCCGTAGAGTTCCGTAGTGGCTGGTAAAGTTCCGTAGGGCCCTGTGGGGTTCTGTATGGACCTGTAGGGTTCCGTAGGGGTCTGTAGGGTTCCGTAGGCACCTGCAGTGTTCTGTAGGAGCCCATAGGGTTTTAGTGAGGTTCCGTTGTGTTGCTCAGGGTCTTGTAGAGTGCTGTCGGGTCCTGGAGTATTCTGTAGGGTTCCAGAGGACCTCATAGGGTTCCATCGAAATCTATAGGGTTCCCTAGGGGCCCATAGAGTCCCGTAGATTTCCGTAGGGACCTGTAGGGTTGTGTAAGTGCTCGCAGGGGTTGGTAGGAGCTTGTAGGGTTCCATAAGTTTCCAGAGGGTTGTGTAGGGTTCCGTAGGGGCCTGTGGTGTTCCCTAGGGGCCTGTAGAGTCTCGTACGGTTCCGTAGGGGCCTGTGGTGTTCCCTAGGGGCCTGTAGAGTCTCGTACAGTTCCGTAGGGTCCTGTAGGTTTCCATAAGTGCCCGCAGAGGTCTGAAGGGGCCCGTACTGTTCCGTAAGGATCCATAGGGCTCCGTAGAGCTTCGTAGGTTCCCTAGAGGCCTCTGGAGTACCGCAGGAGCCAGTAGTGTTCTGTAGGGGCCCGTAGGGTTCCTTCCATAGGAGCAGGCAGTGTTCCGTAGGGTCCTCTAGGGTTGAATAAGTGCCCGCAGGAGTCTGTAGGAATCCGTGGGATTCTGTAAGGTTCTGGAGGGTTCTGCAGGGTTCCGTAGGGGCCCGTAGAGTTCCATAGTGGCTGGTAAAGTTCCGTAGGGCCCTGTGGGGTTCTTTATGGACCTGTAGGGTTCCGTAGGGGCCTGCAGTGTTCTGTAAGTGCCCGTAGGTGTCTGTACGGGTCTGTAGGGTTCCGTAGGCACCTGCAGTATTCTGTAGGAGCCCATAGGGTTTTAGTGAGGTTCCGTTGTGTTGCTCAGGGTCTTGTAGAGTGCTGTCGGGTCCTGGAGTATTCTGTAGGGTTCCAGAGGGGCTGGTAGGGTTCCGTCGAAATCTGAAGGGTTCCCTAGGGGCCCGTAGAGTCCCGTAGATTTCCGTAGGGGCCTGTAGGGTTGTGTAAGTGCCCGCAGGGGTTGGTAGGAGCTTGTAGGGTGCCATATGTTTCCGGAGGGTTGTGTAGGGTTCCGTAGGGGCCTGTGGTGTTCCCTAGGGGCCTGTAGAGTCTCGTACAGTTCCGTAGGGTCCTGTAGGTTTCCATAAGGGCCCGCAGAGGTCTGAAGGGGCCCGTACTGTTCCGTAAGGATCCATAGGGTTCCGTAGAGCTTCGTAGGTTCCCTAGAGGCCTCTGGAGTACCGCAGGAGCCAGTAGTGTTCTGTAGGGGCCCGTAGGGTTCCTTCCATAGGAGCAGGCAGTGTTCCATAGGGTCCTCTAGGGTTGAGTAAGTGCCCGCAGGAGTCTGTAGGAATCCGTGGGATTCTGTAAGGTTCTGCAGGGTTCTGCAGGGTTCCGTAGAGTTCCGTAGAGTTCCGTAGTGGCTGGTAAAGTTCCCTAGGGCCCTGTACCGTTCCGTAACTGCCTGCAAGGGTCTTTAGGCTTCCGTAGGGGCTGGTAGGGTTCCATAAAGTTCCGTGGGTTCCTGCAGAGTTCTGCAAGTGCCCGCAAGGGCCTGTAGGGGCCCACAGTGTTTCTGCCAGGTTCCGTAGAGTTCCGTAGGGGCCATATTTTTCTGTAGTGGCTGGTAGTATTCTGTAGGGGTCTGTAGGTTTCCGTAGGCGCCTACAGTGTTCTGTAGGAGCCCATAGGGTTTTAGTGAGGTTCCGTTGTGTTGCTAAGGGTCTTGTAGAGTGCTGTCGGGTCCTGGAGTATTCTGTAGGGTTCCAGAGGGCCTCGTAGGGTTCCATCGAAATCTGTAGGGTTCCCTAGGGGCCCATAGAGTCCTGTAGATTTCCGTAGGGACCTGTAGGGTTGTGTAAGTGCCCGCAGAAGTCTGTAGGAGTCTGTGGGATTCTGTAAGGTTCCGGAGGGTTCTACAGGGTTCCGTAGGGGCCCGTAGAGTTCCGTAGTGGCTGGTAAAGTTCCGTAGGGCCCTGTGGGGTTCTGTATGGACCTGTAGGGTTCCGTAGGGGCCTGCAGGGTTCCGTAAGTGCCCGCAGGTGTCTGTAGGGTTCCGTAGGGTTCCGTAGGCACCTGCAGTGTTCTGTAGGAGCCCATAGGGTTTTAGTGAGGTTCCGTTGTGTTGCTCAGGGCCTTGTAGAGTGCTGTCGGGTCCTGGAGTATTCTGTAGGGTTCCAGAGGACCTCATAGGGTTCCATCGAAATCTATAGGGTTCCCTAGGGGCCCATAGAGTCCCGTAGATTTCCGTAGGGACCTGTAGGGTTGTGTAAGTGCTCGCAGGGGTTGGTAGGAGCTTGTAGGGTTCCATAAGTTTCCAGAGGGTTGTGTAGGGTTCCGTAGGGGCCTGTGGTGTTCCCTAGGGGCCTGTAGAGTCTCGTACGGTTCCGTAGGGGCCTGTGGTGTTCCCTAGGGGCCTGTAGAGTCTCGTACACTTCCGTAGGGTCCTGTAGGTTTCCATAAGTGCCCGCAGAGGTCTGAAGGGGCCCGTACTGTTCCGTAAGGATCCATAGGGCTCCGTAGAGCTTCGTAGGTTCCCTAGAGGCCTCTGGAGTACCGCAGGAGCCAGTAGTGTTCTGTAGGGGCCCGTAGGGTTCCTTCCATAGGAGCAGGCAGTGTTCCGTAGGGTCCTCTAGGGTTGAATAAGTGCCCGCAGGAGTCTGTAGGAATCCGTGGAATTCTGTAAGGTTCTGGAGGGTTCTGCAGGGTTCCGTAGGGGCCCGTAGAGTTCCATAGTGGCTGGTAAAGTTCCGTAGGGCCCTGTGGGGTTCTGTATGGACCTGTAGGGTTCCGTAGGGGCCTGCAGTGTTCTGTAAGTGCCCGTAGGTGTCTGTACGGGTCTGTAGGGTTCCGTAGGCACCTGCAGTATTCTGTAGGAGCCCATAGGGTTTTAGTGAGGTTCCGTTGTGTTGCTAAGGGTCTTGTAGAGTGCTGTCGGGTCCTGGAGTATTCTCTAGGGTTCCAGAGGGGCTGGTAGGGTTCCGTCGAAATCTGAAGGGTTCCCTAGGGGCCCGTAGAGTCCCATAGATTTCCGTAGGGGCCTGTAGGGTTGTGTAAGTGCCCGCAGGGGTTGGTAGGAGCTTGTAGGGTGCCATATGTTTCCAGAGGGTTGTGTAGGGTTCCGTAGGGGCCGGTGGTGTTCCCTAGGGGCCTGTAGAGTCTCGTACAGTTCCGTAGGGTCCTGTAGGTTTCCATAAGGGCCCGCAGAGGTCTGAAGGGGCCCGTACTGTTCCGTAAGGATCCATAGGGTTCCGTAGAGCTTCGTAGGTTCCCTAGAGGCCTCTGGAGTACCGCAGGAGCCAGTAGTGTTCTGTAGGGGCCCGTAGGGTTCCTTCCATAGGAGCAGGCAGTGTTCCATAGGGTCCTCTAGGGTTGAGTAAGTGCCCGCAGGAGTCTGTAGGAATCTGTGGGATTCTGTAAGGTTCTGCAGGGTTCTGCAGGGTTCCGTAGAGTTCCGTAGAGTTCCGTAGTGGCTGGTAAAGTTCCCTAGGGCCCTGTACCGTTCCGTAACTGCCTGCAAGGGTCTTTAGGCTTCCGTAGGGGCTGGTAGGGTTCCATAAAGTTCCGTGGGTTCCTGCAGAGTTCTGCAAGTGCCCGCAAGGGCCTGTAGGGGCCCACAGTGTTTCTGCCAGGTTCCGTAGAGTTCCGTAGGGGCCATATTTTTCTGTAGTGGCTGGTAGTATTCTGTAGGGGTCTGTAGGTTTCCGTAGGCGCCTACAGTGTTCTGTAGGAGCCCATAGGGTTTTAGTGAGGTTCCGTTGTGTTGCTAAGGGTCTTGTAGAGTGCTGTCGGGTCCTGGAGTATTCTGTAGGGTTCCAGAGGGCCTCGTAGGGTTCCATCGAAATCTGTAGGGTTCCCTAGGGGCCCATAGAGTCCTGTAGATTTCCGTAGGGACCTGTAGGGTTGTGTAAGTGCCCGCAGAAGTCTGTAGGAGTCTGTGGGATTCTGTAAGGTTCCGGAGGGTTCTGCAGGGTTCCGTAGGGGCCCGTAGAGTTCCGTAGTGGCTGGTAAAGTTCCGTAGGGCCCTGTGGGGTTCTGTATGGACCTGTAGGGTTCCGTAGGGGCCTGCAGGGTTCCGTAAGTGCCCGCAGGTGTCTGTAGGGTTCCGTAGGGTTCCGTAGGCACCTGCAGTGTTCTGTAGGAGCCCATAGGGTTTTAGTGAGGTTCCGTTGTGTTGCTCAGGGCCTTGTAGAGTGCTGTCGGGTCCTGGAGTATTCTGTAGGGTTCCAGAGGACCTCATAGGGTTCCATCGAAATCTATAGGGTTCCCTAGGGGCCCATAGAGTCCCGTAGATTTCCGTAGGGACCTGTAGGGTTGTGTAAGTGCTCGCAGGGGTTGGTAGGAGCTTGTAGGGTTCCATAAGTTTCCAGAGGGTTGTGTAGGGTTCCGTAGGGGCCTGTGGTGTTCCCTAGGGGCCTGTAGAGTCTCGTACGGTTCCGTAGGGGCCTGTGGTGTTCCCTAGGGGCCTGTAGAGTCTCGTACACTTCCGTAGGGTCCTGTAGGTTTCCATAAGTGCCCGCAGAGGTCTGAAGGGGCCCGTACTGTTCCGTAAGGATCCATAGGGCTCCGTAGAGCTTCGTAGGTTCCCTAGAGGCCTCTGGAGTACCGCAGGAGCCAGTAGTGTTCTGTAGGGGCCCGTAGGGTTCCTTCCATAGGAGCAGGCAGTGTTCCGTAGGGTCCTCTAGGGTTGAATAAGTGCCCGCAGGAGTCTGTAGGAATCCGTGGGATTCTGTAAGGTTCTGGAGGGTTCTGCAGGGTTCCGTAGGGGCCCGTAGAGTTCCATAGTGGCTGGTAAAGTTCCGTAGGGCCCTGTGGGGTTCTGTATGGACCTGTAGGGTTCCGTAGGGGCCTGCAGTGTTCTGTAAGTGCCCGTAGGTGTCTGTACGGGTCTGTAGGGTTCCGTAGGCACCTGCAGTATTCTGTAGGAGCCCATAGGGTTTTAGTGAGGTTCCGTTGTGTTGCTAAGGGTCTTGTAGAGTGCTGTCGGGTCCTGGAGTATTCTCTAGGGTTCCAGAGGGGCTGGTAGGGTTCCGTCGAAATCTGAAGGGTTCCCTAGGGGCCCGTAGAGTCCCATAGATTTCCATAGGGGCCTGTAGGGTTGTGTAAGTGCCCGCAGGGGTTGGTAGGAGCTTGTAGGGTGCCATATGTTTCCAGAGGGTTGTGTAGGGTTCCGTAGGGGCCGGTGGTGTTCCCTAGGGGCCTGTAGAGTCTCGTACAGTTCCGTAGGGTCCTGTAGGTTTCCATAAGGGCCCGCAGAGGTCTGAAGGGGCCCGTACTGTTCCGTAAGGATCCATAGGGTTCCGTAGAGCTTCGTAGGTTCCCTAGAGGCCTCTGGAGTACTGCAGGAGCCAGTAGTGTTCTGTAGGGGCCCGTAGGGTTCCTTCCATAGGAGCAGGCAGTGTTCCATAGGGTCCTCTAGGGTTGAGTAAGTGCCCGCAGGAGTCTGTAGGAATCTGTGGGATTCTGTAAGGTTCTGCAGGGTTCTGCAGGGTTCCGTAGAGTTCCGTAGAGTTCCGTAGTGGCTGGTAAAGTTCCCTAGGGCCCTGTACCGTTCCGTAACTGCCTGCAAGGGTCTTTAGGCTTCCGTAGGGGCTGGTAGGGTTCCATAAAGTTCCGTGGGTTCCTGCAGAGTTCTGCAAGTGCCCGCAAGGGCCTGTAGGGGCCCACAGTGTTTCTGCCAGGTTCCGTAGAGTTCCGTAGGGGCCATATTTTTCTGTAGTGGCTGGTAGTATTCTGTAGGGGTCTGTAGGTTTCCGTAGGCGCCTACAGTGTTCTGTAGGAGCCCATAGGGTTTTAGTGAGGTTCCGTTGTGTTGCTAAGGGTCTTGTAGAGTGCTGTCGGGTCCTGGAGTATTCTGTAGGGTTCCAGAGGGCCTCGTAGGGTTCCATCGAAATCTGTAGGGTTCCCTAGGGGCCCATAGAGTCCTGTAGATTTCCGTAGGGACCTGTAGGGTTGTGTAAGTGCCCGCAGAAGTCTGTAGGAGTCTGTGGGATTCTGTAAGGTTCCGGAGGGTTCTGCAGGGTTCCGTAGGGGCCCGTAGAGTTCCGTAGTGGCTGGTAAAGTTCCGTAGGGCCCTGTAGGGTTCTGTATGGACCTGTAGGGTTCCGTAGGGGCCTGCAGGGTTCCGTAAGTGCCCGCAGGTGTCTGTAGGGTTCCGTAGGGTTCCGTAGGCACCTGCAGTGTTCTGTAGGAGCCCATAGGGTTTTAGTGAGGTTCCGTTGTGTTGCTCAGGGCCTTGTAGAGTGCTGTCGGGTCCTGGAGTATTCTGTAGGGTTCCAGAGGACCTCATAGGGTTCCATCGAAATCTATAGGGTTCCCTAGGGGCCCATAGAGTCCCGTAGATTTCCGTAGGGACCTGTAGGGTTGTGTAAGTGCTCGCAGGGGTTGGTAGGAGCTTGTAGGGTTCCATAAGTTTCCAGAGGGTTGTGTAGGGTTCCGTAGGGGCCTGTGGTGTTCCCTAGGGGCCTGTAGAGTCTCGTACGGTTCCGTAGGGGCCTGTGGTGTTCCCTAGGGGCCTGTAGAGTCTCGTACACTTCCGTAGGGTCCTGTAGGTTTCCATAAGTGCCCGCAGAGGTCTGAAGGGGCCCGTACTGTTCCGTAAGGATCCATAGGGCTCCGTAGAGCTTCGTAGGTTCCCTAGAGGCCTCTGGAGTACCGCAGGAGCCAGTAGTGTTCTGTAGGGGCCCGTAGGGTTCCTTCCATAGGAGCAGGCAGTGTTCCGTAGGGTCCTCTAGGGTTGAATAAGTGCCCGCAGGAGTCTGTAGGAATCCGTGGGATTCTGTAAGGTTCTGGAGGGTTCTGCAGGGTTCCGTAGGGGCCCGTAGAGTTCCATAGTGGCTGGTAAAGTTCCGTAGGGCCCTGTGGGGTTCTGTATGGACCTGTAGGGTTCCGTAGGGGCCTGCAGTGTTCTGTAAGTGCCCGTAGGTGTCTGTACGGGTCTGTAGGGTTCCGTAGGCACCTGCAGTATTCTGTAGGAGCCCATAGGGTTTTAGTGAGGTTCCGTTGTGTTGCTCAGGGTCTTGTAGAGTGCTGTCGGGTCCTGGAGTATTCTGTAGGGTTCCAGAGGGGCTGGTAGGGTTCCGTCGAAATCTGAAGGGTTCCCTAGGGGCCCGTAGAGTCCCATAGATTTCCGTAGGGGCCTGTAGGGTTGTGTAAGTGCCCGCAGGGGTTGGTAGGAGCTTGTAGGGTGCCATATGTTTCCAGAGGGTTGTGTAGGGTTCCGTAGGGGCCGGTGGTGTTCCCTAGGGGCCTGTAGAGTCTCGTACAGTTCCGTAGGGTCCTGTAGGTTTCCATAAGTGCCCGCAGAGGTCTGAATGGGCCCGTACTGTTCCGTAAGGATCCATAGGGCTCCGTAGAGCTTCGTAGGTTCCCTAGAGGCCTCTGGAGTACTGCAGGAGCCAGTAGTGTTCTGTAGGGGCCCGTAGGGTTCCTTCCATAGGAGCTGGCAGTGTTCCATAGGGTCCTCTAGGGTTGAGTAAGTGCCCGCAGGAGTCTGTAGGAATCCGTGGGATTCTGTAAGGTTCTGGAGGGTTCTGCAGGGTTCCGTAGGGGCCCGTAGAGTTCCGTAGTGGCTGGTAAAGTTCCCTAGGGCCCTGTACCGTTCCGTAACTGCCTGCAAGGGTCTTTAGGCTTCCGTAGGGGCTGGTAGGGTTCCATAAAATTCCGTGGGTTCCTGCAGAGTTCTGCAAGTGCCCGCAAGGGCCTGTAGGGGCCCACAGTGTTTCTGCCAGGTTCCGTAGAGTTCCGTAGGGGCCATATTTTTCTGTAGTGGCTGGTAGTATTCTGTAGGGGTCTGTAGGTTTCCGTAGGCGCCTACAGTGTTCTGTAGGAGCCCATAGGGTTTTCGTGAGGTTCCGTTGTGTTGCTAAGGGTCTTGTATAGTGCTGTCGGATCCTGGAGTATTCTGTAGGGTTCCAGAGGGCCTCGTAGGGTTCCATCGAAATCTATAGGGTTCCCTAGGGGCCCATAGAGTCCCGTAGATTACCGTAGGGACCTGTAGGGTTGTGTAAGTGCCCGCAGAAGTCTGTAGGAGTCTGTGGGATTCTGTAAGGTTCCGGAGGGTTCTGCAGGGTTCCGTAGGGACCCGTAGAGTTCCGTAGTGGCTGGTAAAGTTCCGTAGGGCCCTGTGGGGTTCTGTATGGACCTGTAGGGTTCCGTAGGGTTCCGTAGGCACCTGCAGTGTTCTGTAGGAGCCCATAGGGTTTTAGTGAGGTTCCGTTGTGTTGCTAAGGGTCTTGTATAGTGCTGTCGGATCCTGGAGTATTCTGTAGGGTTCCAGAGGGCCTCGTAGGGTTCCATCGAAATCTGTAGGGATCCCTAGGGGCCCATAGAGTCCTGTAGATTTCCGTAAGGACCTGTAGGGTTGTGTAAGTGCCTGCAGAAGTCTGTGGGATTCTGTAAGGTTCCGGAGGGTTCTGCAGGGTTCCGTAGGGGCCCGTAGAGTTCCGTAGTGGCTGGTAAAGTTCTGTAGGGCCCTGTGGGGTTCTGTATGGACCTGTAGGGTTCCGTAGGGGCCTGCAGGGTTCCGTAAGTGCCCGCAGGTGTCTCTAGGGTTCCGTAGGTGTTTGTAGGGTTCTGTAGGGTTCCGTAGGCACCTGCAGTGTTCTGTAGGAGCCCATAGGGTTTTAGTGAGGTTCCGTTGTGTTGCTAAGGGTCTTGTAGAGTGCTGTCGGTTCCTGGAGTATTCTGTAGGGTTCCAGAGGGGCTCGTAGGGTTCCATCGAAATCTGTAGGGTTCCCTAGGGGCCCATAGAGTCCTGTAGATTTCCGTAGGGACCTGTAGGGTTGTGTAAGTGCTCGCAGGGGTTGGTAGGAGCTGGTAGGGTTCCATAAGTTTCCAGAGGGTTGTGTAGGGTTCCGTAGGGGCCTGTGGTGTTCCCTAGGGGCCTGTAGAGTCTCGTACGGTTCCGTAGGGGCCTGTGGTGTTCCCTAGGGGCCTGTAGAGTCTCGTACACTTCCGTAGGGTCCTGTAGGTTTCCATAAGTGCCCGCAGAGGTCTGAAGGGGCCCGTACTGTTCCGTAAGGATCCATAGGGCTCTGTAGAGCTTCGTAGGTTCCCTAGAGGCCTCTGGAGTACCGCAGGAGCCAGTAGTGTTCTGTAGGGGCCCGTAGGGTTCCTTCCATAGGAGCAGGCAGTGTTCCGTAGGGTCCTCTAGGGTTGAGTAAGTGCCCGCAGGAGTCTGTAGGAATCCGTGGGATTCTGTAAGGTTCTGCAGGGTTCTGCAGGGTTCCGTAGAGTTCCGTAGAGTTCCGTAGTGGCTGGTAAAGTTCCCTAGGGCCCTGTACCGTTCCGTAACTGCCTGCAAGGGTCTTTAGGCTTCCGTAGGGGCTGGTAGGGTTCCATAAAGTTCCGTGGGTTCCTGCAGAGTTCTGCAAGTGCCCGCAAGGGCCTGTAGGGGCGCACAGTGTTTCTGCCAGGTTCCGTAGAGTTCCGTAGGGGCCATATTTTTCTGTAGTGGCTGGTAGTATTCTGTAGGGGTCTGTAGGTTTCCGTAGGCGCCTACAGTGTTCTGTAGGAGCCCATAGGGTTTTAGTGAGGTTCCGTTGTGTTGCTAAGGGTCTTGTAGAGTGCTGTCGGGTCCTGGAGTATTCTGTAGGGTTCCAGAGGGCCTCGTAGGGTTCCATCGAAATCTGTAGGGTTCCCTAGGGGCCCATAGAGTCCTGTAGATTTCCGTAGGGACCTGTAGGGTTGTGTAAGTGCCCGCAGAAGTCTGTAGGAGTCTGTGGGATTCTGTAAGGTTCCGGAGGGTTCTGCAGGGTTCCGTAGGGGCCCGTAGAGTTCCGTAGTGGCTGGTAAAGTTCCGTAGGGCCCTGTGGGGTTCTGTATGGACCTGTAGGGTTCCGTAGGGGTCTGTAGGGTTCCGTAGGCACCTGCAGTGTTCTGTAGGAGCCCATAGGGTTTTAGTGAGGTTCCGTTGTGTTGCTCAGGGTCTTGTAGAGTGCTGTCGGGTCCTGGAGTATTCTGTAGGGTTCCAGAGGACCTCATAGGGTTCCATCGAAATCTATAGGGTTCCCTAGGGGCCCATAGAGTCCCGTAGATTTCCGTAGGGACCTGTAGGGTTGTGTAAGTGCTCGCAGGGGTTGGTAGGAGCTTGTAGGGTTCCATAAGTTTCCAGAGGGTTGTGTAGGGTTCCGTAGGGGCCTGTGGTGTTCCCTAGGGGCCTGTAGAGTCTCGTACGGTTCCGTAGGGGCCTGTGGTGTTCCCTAGGGGCCTGTAGAGTCTCGTACACTTCCGTAGGGTCCTGTAGGTTTCCATAAGTGCCCGCAGAGGTCTGAAGGGGCCCGTACTGTTCCGTAAGGATCCATAGGGCTCCGTAGAGCTTCGTAGGTTCCCTAGAGGCCTCTGGAGTACCGCAGGAGCCAGTAGTGTTCTGTAGGGGCCCGTAGGGTTCCTTCCATAGGAGCAGGCAGTGTTCCGTAGGGTCCTCTAGGGTTGAGTAAGTGCCCGCAGGAGTCTGTAGGAATCCGTGGGATTCTGTAAGGTTCTGCAGGGTTCTGCAGGGTTCCGTAGAGTTCCGTAGAGTTCCGTAGTGGCTGGTAAAGTTCCCTAGGGCCCTGTACCGTTCCGTAACTGCCTGCAAGGGTCTTTAGGCTTCCGTAGGGGCTGGTAGGGTTCCATAAAGTTCCGTGGGTTCCTGCAGAGTTCTGCAAGTGCCCGCAAGGGCCTGTAGGGGCCCACAGTGTTTCTGCCAGGTTCCGTAGAGTTCCGTAGGGGCCATATTTTTCTGTAGTGGCTGGTAGTATTCTGTAGGGGTCTGTAGGTTTCCGTAGGCGCCTACAGTGTTCTGTAGGAGCCCATAGGGTTTTAGTGAGGTTCCGTTGTGTTGCTAAGGGTCTTGTAGAGTGCTGTCGGGTCCTGGAGTATTCTGTAGGGTTCCAGAGGGCCTCGTAGGGTTCCATCGAAATCTGTAGGGTTCCCTAGGGGCCCATAGAGTCCTGTAGATTTCCGTAGGGACCTGTAGGGTTGTGTAAGTGCCCGCAGAAGTCTGTAGGAGTCTGTGGGATTCTGTAAGGTTCCGGAGGGTTCTACAGGGTTCCGTAGGGGCCCGTAGAGTTCCGTAGTGGCTGGTAAAGTTCCGTAGGGCCCTGTGGGGTTCTGTATGGACCTGTAGGGTTCCGTAGGGGCCTGCAGGGTTCCGTAAGTGCCCGCAGGTGTCTGTAGGGTTCCGTAGGGTTCCGTAGGCACCTGCAGTGTTCTGTAGGAGCCCATAGGGTTTTAGTGAGGTTCCGTTGTGTTGCTCAGGGCCTTGTAGAGTGCTGTCGGGTCCTGGAGTATTCTGTAGGGTTCCAGAGGACCTCATAGGGTTCCATCGAAATCTATAGGGTTCCCTAGGGGCCCATAGAGTCCCGTAGATTTCCGTAGGGACCTGTAGGGTTGTGTAAGTGCTCGCAGGGGTTGGTAGGAGCTTGTAGGGTTCCATAAGTTTCCAGAGGGTTGTGTAGGGTTCCGTAGGGGCCTGTGGTGTTCCCTAGGGGCCTGTAGAGTCTCGTACGGTTCCGTAGGGGCCTGTGGTGTTCCCTAGGGGCCTGTAGAGTCTCGTACACTTCCGTAGGGTCCTGTAGGTTTCCATAAGTGCCCGCAGAGGTCTGAAGGGGCCCGTACTGTTCCGTAAGGATCCATAGGGCTCCGTAGAGCTTCGTAGGTTCCCTAGAGGCCTCTGGAGTACCGCAGGAGCCAGTAGTGTTCTGTAGGGGCCCGTAGGGTTCCTTCCATAGGAGCAGGCAGTGTTCCGTAGGGTCCTCTAGGGTTGAATAAGTGCCCGCAGGAGTCTGTAGGAATCCGTGGAATTCTGTAAGGTTCTGGAGGGTTCTGCAGGGTTCCGTAGGGGCCCGTAGAGTTCCATAGTGGCTGGTAAAGTTCCGTAGGGCCCTGTGGGGTTCTGTATGGACCTGTAGGGTTCCGTAGGGGCCTGCAGTGTTCTGTAAGTGCCCGTAGGTGTCTGTACGGGTCTGTAGGGTTCCGTAGGCACCTGCAGTATTCTGTAGGAGCCCATAGGGTTTTAGTGAGGTTCCGTTGTGTTGCTAAGGGTCTTGTAGAGTGCTGTCGGGTCCTGGAGTATTCTCTAGGGTTCCAGAGGGGCTGGTAGGGTTCCGTCGAAATCTGAAGGGTTCCCTAGGGGCCCGTAGAGTCCCATAGATTTCCATAGGGGCCTGTAGGGTTGTGTAAGTGCCCGCAGGGGTTGGTAGGAGCTTGTAGGGTGCCATATGTTTCCAGAGGGTTGTGTAGGGTTCCGTAGGGGCCGGTGGTGTTCCCTAGGGGCCTGTAGAGTCTCGTACAGTTCCGTAGGGTCCTGTAGGTTTCCATAAGGGCCCGCAGAGGTCTGAAGGGGCCCGTACTGTTCCGTAAGGATCCATAGGGTTCCGTAGAGCTTCGTAGGTTCCCTAGAGGCCTCTGGAGTACTGCAGGAGCCAGTAGTGTTCTGTAGGGGCCCGTAGGGTTCCTTCCATAGGAGCAGGCAGTGTTCCATAGGGTCCTCTAGGGTTGAGTAAGTGCCCGCAGGAGTCTGTAGGAATCCATGGGATTCTGTAAGGTTCTGCAGGGTTCTGCAGGGTTCCGTAGAGTTCCGTAGAGTTCCGTAGTGGCTGGTAAAGTTCCCTAGGGCCCTGTACCGTTCCGTAACTGCCTGCAAGGGTCTTTAGGCTTCCGTAGGGGCTGGTAGGGTTCCATAAAGTTCCGTGGGTTCCTGCAGAGTTCTGCAAGTGCCCGCAAGGGCCTGTAGGGGCCCACAGTGTTTCTGCCAGGTTCCGTAGAGTTCCGTAGGGGCCATATTTTTCTGTAGTGGCTGGTAGTATTCTGTAGGGGTCTGTAGGTTTCCGTAGGCGCCTACAGTGTTCTGTAGGAGCCCATAGGGTTTTAGTGAGGTTCCGTTGTGTTGCTAAGGGTCTTGTAGAGTGCTGTCGGGTCCTGGAGTATTCTGTAGGGTTCCAGAGGGCCTCGTAGGGTTCCATCGAAATCTGTAGGGTTCCCTAGGGGCCCATAGAGTCCTGTAGATTTCCGTAGGGACCTGTAGGGTTGTGTAAGTGCCCGCAGAAGTCTGTAGGAGTCTGTGGGATTCTGTAAGGTTCCGGAGGGTTCTGCAGGGTTCCGTAGGGGCCCGTAGAGTTCCGTAGTGGCTGGTAAAGTTCCGTAGGGCCCTGTGGGGTTCTGTATGGACCTGTAGGGTTCCGTAGGGGCCTGCAGGGTTCCGTAAGTGCCCGCAGGTGTCTGTAGGGTTCCGTAGGGTTCCGTAGGCACCTGCAGTGTTCTGTAGGAGCCCATAGGGTTTTAGTGAGGTTCCGTTGTGTTGCTCAGGGCCTTGTAGAGTGCTGTCGGGTCCTGGAGTATTCTGTAGGGTTCCAGAGGACCTCATAGGGTTCCATCGAAATCTATAGGGTTCCCTAGGGGCCCATAGAGTCCCGTAGATTTCCGTAGGGACCTGTAGGGTTGTGTAAGTGCCCGCAGGGGTTGGTAGGAGCTTGTAGGGTTCCATAAGTTTCCAGAGGGTTGTGTAGGGTTCCGTAGGGGCCTGTGGTGTTCCCTAGGGGCCTGTAGAGTCTCGTACGGTTCCGTAGGGGCCTGTGGTGTTCCCTAGGGGCCTGTAGAGTCTCGTACACTTCCGTAGGGTCCTGTAGGTTTCCATAAGTGCCCGCAGAGGTCTGAAGGGGCCCGTACTGTTCCGTAAGGATCCATAGGGCTCCGTAGAGCTTCGTAGGTTCCCTAGAGGCCTCTGGAGTACCGCAGGAGCCAGTAGTGTTCTGTAGGGGCCCGTAGGGTTCCTTCCATAGGAGCAGGCAGTGTTCCGTAGGGTCCTCTAGGGTTGAATAAGTGCCCGCAGGAGTCTGTAGGAATCCGTGGAATTCTGTAAGGTTCTGGAGGGTTCTGCAGGGTTCCGTAGGGGCCCGTAGAGTTCCATAGTGGCTGGTAAAGTTCCGTAGGGCCCTGTGGGGTTCTGTATGGACCTGTAGGGTTCCGTAGGGGCCTGCAGTGTTCTGTAAGTGCCCGTAGGTGTCTGTACGGGTCTGTAGGGTTCCGTAGGCACCTGCAGTATTCTGTAGGAGCCCATAGGGTTTTAGTGAGGTTCCGTTGTGTTGCTCAGGGTCTTGTAGAGTGCTGTCGGGTCCTGGAGTATTCTGTAGGGTTCCAGAGGGGCTGGTAGGGTTCCGTCGAAATCTGAAGGGTTCCCTAGGGGCCCGTAGAGTCCCATAGATTTCCGTAGGGGCCTGTAGGGTTGTGTAAGTGCCCGCAGGGGTTGGTAGGAGCTTGTAGGGTGCCATATGTTTCCAGAGGGTTGTGTAGGGTTCCGTAGGGGCCGGTGGTGTTCCCTAGGGGCCTGTAGAGTCTCGTACAGTTCCGTAGGGTCCTGTAGGTTTCCATAAGTGCCCGCAGAGGTCTGAATGGGCCCGTACTGTTCCGTAAGGATCCATAGGGCTCCGTAGAGCTTCGTAGGTTCCCTAGAGGCCTCTGGAGTACTGCAGGAGCCAGTAGTGTTCTGTAGGGGCCCGTAGGGTTCCTTCCATAGGAGCTGGCAGTGTTCCATAGGGTCCTCTAGGGTTGAGTAAGTGCCCGCAGGAGTCTGTAGGAATCCGTGGGATTCTGTAAGGTTCTGGAGGGTTCTGCAGGGTTCCGTAGGGGCCCGTAGAGTTCCGTAGTGGCTGGTAAAGTTCCCTAGGGCCCTGTACCGTTCCGTAACTGCCTGCAAGGGTCTTTAGGCTTCCGTAGGGGCTGGTAGGGTTCCATAAAATTCCGTGGGTTCCTGCAGAGTTCTGCAAGTGCCCGCAAGGGCCTGTAGGGGCCCACAGTGTTTCTGCCAGGTTCCGTAGAGTTCCGTAGGGGCCATATTTTTCTGTAGTGGCTGGTAGTATTCTGTAGGGGTCTGTAGGTTTCCGTAGGCGCCTACAGTGTTCTGTAGGAGCCCATAGGGTTTTCGTGAGGTTCCGTTGTGTTGCTAAGGGTCTTGTATAGTGCTGTCGGATCCTGGAGTATTCTGTAGGGTTCCAGAGGGCCTCGTAGGGTTCCATCGAAATCTATAGGGTTCCCTAGGGGCCCATAGAGTCCCGTAGATTACCGTAGGGACCTGTAGGGTTGTGTAAGTGCCCGCAGAAGTCTGTAGGAGTCTGTGGGATTCTGTAAGGTTCCGGAGGGTTCTGCAGGGTTCCGTAGGGACCCGTAGAGTTCCGTAGTGGCTGGTAAAGTTCCGTAGGGCCCTGTGGGGTTCTGTATGGACCTGTAGGGTTCCGTAGGGTTCCGTAGGCACCTGCAGTGTTCTGTAGGAGCCCATAGGGTTTTAGTGAGGTTCCGTTGTGTTGCTAAGGGTCTTGTATAGTGCTGTCGGATCCTGGAGTATTCTGTAGGGTTCCAGAGGGCCTCGTAGGGTTCCATCGAAATCTGTAGGGATCCCTAGGGGCCCATAGAGTCCTGTAGATTTCCGTAAGGACCTGTAGGGTTGTGTAAGTGCCTGCAGAAGTCTGTGGGATTCTGTAAGGTTCCGGAGGGTTCTGCAGGGTTCCGTAGGGGCCCGTAGAGTTCCGTAGTGGCTGGTAAAGTTCTGTAGGGCCCTGTGGGGTTCTGTATGGACCTGTAGGGTTCCGTAGGGGCCTGCAGGGTTCCGTAAGTGCCCGCAGGTGTCTCTAGGGTTCCGTAGGTGTTTGTAGGGTTCTGTAGGGTTCCGTAGGCACCTGCAGTGTTCTGTAGGAGCCCATAGGGTTTTAGTGAGGTTCCGTTGTGTTGCTAAGGGTCTTGTAGAGTGCTGTCGGTTCCTGGAGTATTCTGTAGGGTTCCAGAGGGGCTCGTAGGGTTCCATCGAAATCTGTAGGCTTCCCTAGGGGCCCATAGAGTCCCGTAGATTTCCGTAGGGGCCTGTAGGGTTGTGTAAATGCCCGCAGGGGTTGGTAGGAGCTTGTAGGGTGCCATATGTTTCCGGAGGATTGTGTAGGGTTCCGTAGGGGCCTGTGGTTTTCCCTAGGGCCCTGTAGAGTCTGTAGAGTTCCCGGTGGCTCTCGCCGGCTCTGGGTTGTAGCGCGTCGTGCTCGGGAGAGCGCCTAGCTACAACCGGACGCGCAGGGTCCACGAGTGGCGATACAGGGATAGACTTCAGCGGCACTCAGAGGCGCACAATGGTAGTGCGGCGAGCTCGGCAGAGCACCCGGCGGCACTCAGAAAATCGGGGTGACGGAGCGGCGATACGGGAGAACGCTCAGCGGCACTCGGAGGCGCGCAGTGGTAACGCGGCAAGATACCGAGAATGCCCGGTGGCAATCAGCGGCGCAAGATGGTAGCGCGACGAGCTATGGAGAGCGTCCGGCGGCACCCCGAGGAGCGGGATGAGCGTGCGTAGGGTCGACCGGACGCACTGCGGCACCTGGAGGCGCACTGTGGTAGTGCGGCGAGCTCGGCAGAGCGCCCGGCGGCACCCAGACAAGCGGGGTGAAGGAGCGGCGATATCGGGAGAGCGCTCGGCGGCACTCGGAGGAGCGCGGTGGTACAGCTGCGAGCGCGGCTGATCTCCCGGCGGCACCCCGAGCACCGTGGTGAAGGTGACGCGCGGAAACAAACATTACAACTCGCAGAGAGATATAAAGCATGTATGGTTATTGCAGCGCTGGGTGCAAGGGGGATTTCTACGCCAAACTTGTACACCGGTTTGTGAAGCAAGCGTCCATTTATGGTAAAAAGCATACATATTCATTATGGTGGGCAGGTTGTTATAATTAAAGGCATTACTATTCTAATTATTTCCAAGAACTCATTATCAAAAATCTCCTCCCCGTCCTGACCAGATGGACACCTTTCCCAGACAGTTAGGTTCCTTCTCAGCACCTCCTTAGCATGCAGCTGCTCCCGCTATCTTATACACAAAGCCATTTATCTTGGAATGCTGGTGCCATGAGATTTTGCTCTTTCCCAGACTGTAATACATCCGCACTAACAACCTGTAACCTTTCGTTTTCTGAATCAAGTCCCCTCTTTTCATTCAACTTTGTAAATTCTTTTACATTCAACTATAACACATTCTCTCTCCCCATCTGATTTCTAAAATACTTCCCAGATTCCACTCGTTCACGGAGCTGATGCTTCTTCCATTGAATGTGTTCGTCTTTGGCCCCGCGGTACAACACATAAGACATCTAATTAATGCACACACTAAAGTTCCTAACATAAGTATTGCTATTAGAAGGTTAAACAGTCGCTTAAGCCAAGCAAAGTTAGGTAACCACGAGGTTAACTTTTCCCAAAGATCAGAAAACCCGAATGTGGTGTCATCTTGCGCAGTCAAATGCAAAATCTGAGTTTTATCTATGAGATTTTGTAAGTCTTTCTCTACTCTCCCATTCTGGTTTACATATGAACAACAGCTTTGATTAATCACTGCACATAAACCTCCTTCTTTCCAGGTTAATAAGTATAATGCCATTCTGTTTTGTCCCACCACATTTGCTAATAACTGGACTTCTTGTTGAAGTGCTTGCATAGCATCGATTGTAGATTTCTCGAGCACTTCTATAGTGGCCGATATGTTCACAATTGCCTTTTCCAATTCACTGACGCCCAGGAACGGTATAAACCATCTTACAAAGCTGTGGAACCTTGTTCCCCTCGTCACTAGAGGGTTTTCCGCTCCCCGAATTCTCCTCCAAGGTGTTCTCAGCATTCTTGAGGGGATTTCAGACTGATTAAACACCGTATCCTGGCTAGTTAGGTAGCCTATCGTGCAAGTTCCCTTCCATCCTCCGGGCAGCTGTTTTCTACTATATCCATCTCCACATAACCACCAATACCCTTTAGGTAACTTACAGGGTCCAATAGTTGCCGTCAAATTCGCACCTAAAAATTTCCCCGCCTGGTACCATCCATAATCCCAGGAATATCCTTCTCCTTCGGAAATACCACTACTTTTATATGCAACTACTTGTGTTTTGTCGCAAAAGTCAATATATGGTACCCTTATCCCTGTTAGATCCCAACTTCCCACATCAACAGTTGTCTTATTAATCCAGTATTTGCTCCATCCCGAAGTTGTTGTCTTATTCACCGGCCTTCTGTGTGTATGTTCCCCGTGTTCCCTTGCACAATTGTTATTGCTAATTAATACCACAAACTCTTCTTTCAACAGTTGTAGATCAAATCTGGGTCCTAAGGAGTAGATATTATCATCGTACTCACAATACCCATTCGAATCATCCCCCCTTTTGCCCAAAATTTAGGCCAGGTTCCGTTGGCATTGTTCCAATTGCTTGCTGCCACCCCACATAGAGGCAATTTCATTTCTCCTTTGGGTAGGGTAGTACATACCCAACAGTCTGACAGATTAGTAGCCCTTACCAATGTTTCCAGATTTCGTGAATAAGTATTCATATCCCATGTCCCTCCCCCTGAAACACAAAGTCCGGGCATGTTGATTACTATTAATATCATTAATGTCCATCTTTTCGTTGGAGGCGAAGTTTCAGGGGTCCGGCCTGCGTTGATGTCCATTGGGGTTCTAGAGCCCTCTTGACGCGAGTCCAATGGATCCAAGTGGCTTGTTCCTTGATCTTTATGGCCGTATGAGTGGTCAGCACTACCTGGAAGGGACCTTCCCCCTTTGGCTTCAGTGGTGAATCTGTAAAAGACTTAACATATACATAGTCCCCAAGTTCGATCTCGTGTACTGGTCCATCCAGCCCACGAGCTCTTGTTCCCAGAAACAGTTTTTCTACCTCTCGGAGCTGTTTTTGTAAATTTATCAGGTAATCTGTTAGTATTTCATTCCCCAGCTCTGTGGATATTCCGTCTTGTACACTATATGGTCTCCCATACAGTATTTCAAAGGGGCTCAAACCTTCTTTGGTTCTGGGTTTTGTTCTTATCCTGAGAAGGGCTAAGGGTAGTGATTGAGGCCAGGCCAAGTTAGCTTCCTGGCCTAGTTTCACAATTTGCGTTTTGATCAAGTGATTCATCTTTTCTACTTGACCACTCGATCGTGGGTTGTATGGGGTGTGAAGTTGCCAGTCTATACCCAATAGTCTGCTTACTTTCGAAACAACCCTTGCAGTGAAATGAGATCCTCGGTCCGAGGAAATTACTGCGGGAACCCCGAACCTTGGTATAATTTCATGCAACAATGCTTTGACCACTTCTCTTGTTTTGTTGGTTCGACAGGGAAATGCCTCTGGCCGTCCTGAAAAGGTATCCGTTAACACCAATAGGTATCGAAACCCCCCTTTTCTTGGAAGTTCTGAAAAATCAATTTGCCATTGTTGTCCCGGATAGTTTCCCTTCCCTATCTGGCCAAATTGGACTCTGGGGCCTGTCTTAGGGTTGTTCTGTAAACATACCTCACACTGCTGAGTGACTTGTTTGAGAGTGGCGTATAGATTCCGAGCACATATTAGCCTGTTCAGGTATTTGTAAAGTGCCTCTGTTCCCCAATTTTCTATGTTCTGCCATGACCACTGCCCATAATAACGAAACAGGTCACTTGCTGCTGGGCTATCTATGCTTTCTGTGAAGAAACTTTACAGCCATTAAGTCAATTTGGCTGGCAGTAATACTGCATCTAAGAGCTTGAGAATTTCTTCAGCATGTTTGATGTGCTTCCCTTGTGTCGATAAGAGTCCTCTTCCTCTCCAGACCGCCCCGTGAGCATGCACTACCCCAAAAGCATATTTAGAGTCTCTCCAGATACTTACCCGTTTTCCTTTGGCCAATTCCAGGGCTCGGGTTAGTGCTATAATCTCAGCCTTTTGGGCTGATGTATTTGGGGCCAGGGCTTTGGATTCTATTACCTTCTCTGTGGTGGTTACCGCATAGCCAGCTTTGCGTATCCCCTGTTGAATGAAGCTGCTCCCGTCGGTGAACCAGGAATCCTCTGCATCTTCCAATGGTTCTTCTTTCAGATCTGGTCGGCTGGAGTACACCGCCTCGATTGTTTCCAAGCAGTCGTGGGTCACTGATTATCCTTCGGTTCCGCTGAGGAAAGAGGCTGGATTGACAATATTAGTTACCGTTATATCTACATCATCTTGCTCTATCAGGATAGCCTGGTACTTAAGAAACCTCTGAGGTGAAAGCCAGTGCCCCCCTTTTACTTCCAGTACTGCTGAGACTGTATGTGATACCATAACTGTGATTTTCTGGCCTAGGGTGAACTTACGGGCCTCTTGGATGTTTATTACCACTGCTGCCACTGCTCGGAGACAGCTAGGCCACCCTTTACTTACTTCGTCAAGCTGTTTGGAGAAGTATGCCACCGCCCTTCGATAGGGTCCCAAGTTCTGGGCTAGGACTCCTAAGGCCATTTCTTGCTTTTCATAGGAAAACAACCAGAAAGGTTTAGTAGTATCAGGTAATCCCAGGGCAGGTGCTTCCATTAACCTCTTTTTTTAATCGATGGAGGGCTTTGTCTGCCTTCTTATTCCATATAATATTCTTTGAGTCAGATTTTAATAACTCGTATAGAGGCTTTACCAAAAGTCCGTAGTTATATATCCAGAGACGACACCATACTCTCATTCCTAGGAAGGTTCGAAGTTCCTTAGGCGTCTGTGGTCGAGGTGTCTGGCAGATGGCCTCTTTCCTCTCCTTCCCCAGTGTCCGTTGGCCTCCGGTTATTTCATATCCCAGATAGGTCACTTGCTGCTGGACTATCTGTGCTTTCTGTGAAGAAACTTTATAGCCATTAAGTCCAAGAAAATTTAACAGGCTCACAGTCCGTTTTATGCATGTTTCTCTGATGTCAGTGGCGAGTAATATATCGTCCACATGCTGCAAAACCACTCCTGACCCAAGCGTGCATTTCCACTGTTCCAAGTCTTTACCTAGCTGATTTCCAAAAAGTGTCGAGCTATTTTTGAAGCCCTGCGGTAGCACAGTCCATGTAAGATGTGTTTTCCTCCCAGATTCTGGGTTTTCCCATTCGAATGCAAATAAAAGCTGGCTCTCTGGGCTCAAAGGCACGCAGAAAAAGGCATCCATTAGGTCCAAAACGGTAAACCATGCCAATTCAGGTACCTGTAGAATGGGAAATGTAGAAATGGGAGTTGCTATTAGGGCCAAACTTAGTATTTCAATTAGTTGATCTTCTCTTATCCGGGGTTCCATTTTCCCTTTTTTGAATTTAATTTCTGCTCCCAATTGCTCTAATAAATCTCGCCCTAACAGGGTTCTCGGCGAATTTGGCAGATATAAAAATTTGTGTATCCCCAATTGTTTTCCCAATTTGAACTTAAGAGGTTTGAGAAAATATGCCTTTTCTCTCCGGCCAGTGGCTCCTGTTACTGTTATAAAATCAGTATCGATAGGGGTCAGAGCTCGATTTAAAACCGAATACGTTGCTCCTGTATCCACCAAAAATTCTATTCTTGTTGCTTTTTCCCTAGCCTTAGGGTAACCAGTGGATCCGCTAGGGTAGATTCCCCCGGTCCCCGTCAATCTTCTTTATAATGGGCCTGAATTTTTTCTTTTCTTCTTTTTGGGGACCCATTCTTCCAGTGTCCTCTCTGCTTACACCATGCACATTGATCTCTTTCTAATGGTTTCCTAAAATTCCCTGCTTTCTTTTCTCCCCTCCCATGTATTGCTAACACCAGAGCCCGTCTGTCCCTTTTCTTATCCTCCTCCTCCCGGTTGTTAAACACTCTCCATGCCTCATCTAACAGAGTCTCTAGATTTCTGCTGTCGGTTGTTCTCAGTTTTTGCAGCTTCCTCCGGATATCTTTGGCAGACTGCCCTAAAAAGAGAGACACTAACTGCTGGATTCCTATCTCTGATCCAGGGTCCGAGGGGGTGTAGCGTCTCATCGCATCTCGTAATTTATCTAGAAACTCCGAGGGACTCTCCTTCGGCCCTCGTCTTACAGCGTACAGCATTGACCAGTTAATGGCTTTCGGGATAGCCCTCTCCATCCCTGTTATAATCCAATCTCTGTAAGTTTCTAGCGCCTCTGAGTGAATGCTCCTACGGGATCATTCCGATAGTTCTTTGCCACACTTTTCCAGGTTTCTAAATCAAATGAGGAAAAAGGGACTTTTATCATTACGGGTAGGCCGTCCGGACTCATGGCTTCCCTTAAGGGTGCTTGAATCGCTGCTTGCTCTGTCCTTTTCCGAGTACGGGACGATACAAGGCTGTCAGGTGGGGTTTTGGATTCAGTTTTGGAATCAGCTTCAGTTTCTCTATCTTCTTGATAGAGAAGACCCCCCCAACGATCTTCTATTCCCCTAACCGGTGGTAAGTAAGTGTCAAGAAAGTAGTCTTCTTTAAGATCCCGAATCTTTTCAGGCTTTGTGCATCTCTGCCCTATGCTACAGGCTGAACAACATCTTTTTATATTACCTTTCATTTCTCCTCTTCTTTCTTTCTCTAAGGCTAGTACCATCGGGTCTTGTGGAGGTAATAGCCCGCTGTCCCGTTGGTACTCTGGGTTGTTCCAAAGGGTGAAAAACATATCCGCATATGTGACTTCATCCCACTTTCCTTCCTTTCTAAGGAACAGCATTAATTGTAGTATAGTATTGTAATTAAGAGTCCCTTTACGGGCCATTTCTCCTGATCATCTAATTTGTAAAGGGGCCACCTTTGATTACACTATTTAATTAAGGTTTTCTTGTCCACGCTGCCACCTGGTGAGCCCCCGATCTCCTTCCAGTGTGCTAAAATACACCCTATGGTACTACTTTTCAGTATCTCACTTCCTTGATTTTTGCCCTATTTATGTTCCCTTACCCCCTTAGTTCAGAGGCGATCCTGATCTCCGTGTGTCACTTAGGTGTTACCCCCCCCCGCTGCCGCTGTCGCTACCTTTATCTCCGGGGTAGGCTATGTCTGCACAGATTATTTGTTGCAACTCTCCCGCCCGCTCGATCTTTTCCCACTCAGTCCATCTACCACACTGTGGACACCAAAAATCGTCCTCCCGATCTACCCAAACCTCTGTATTACAAGCAAAGCACTTTAAGACAAAAATAGGATCACAAAAGTTATCCGAATTTCCAAGACACTGCCACTTAATACTCTCATTATTAGATTCACACAATGCTTCTGTACAGTCGTTCGTCTGTACGCTTTGTTCGTCTCCGGCCGCTCTCCTCGCGGAGAACACGGAACCGCGGAACGGAACTTCACGCTCGCTCTGCAGCAGTGCCGCGTCTCAATCACTCATACAACAATTACAAACAATAACACGGTAGGGATACCTTATGACAAATACACTAAATAATCAACAATATTACAATTCCACACACTAACCCAAAACCCGGGGATCCCACACCATTAGCCCAAGCTTGAGCATACCCCGGGGCGAGTACACCGACTCTTTACCAGGCGTAGGACGTCTCCTCACGACTTACAGGTCCCCCCCATGAATCCCTAAAACATACCTGGTCCGCAGGAGATAGTCCTTGTCTGTCCCCGCGGTGATCTGGATGAGTTGGGGAGTCCTTCCGAGAAATCTCGGGGGCGCCCAGAGGACTCCCGTCCTCAGCAGGTCCCGCAGCTGGACAGAGGGGGTCCCATCTGGGGTGCCAAATTGACGCTCGAAAACAAACATTACAACTCGCAGAGAGTTATAAAGCAGGTATGTTTATTGCAGCGCTGGGTGCAAGGGGGATTTCTACGCCAAACTTGTACACCGGTTTGTGAAGCAAGCGTCCATTTATGGTAAAAAGCATACATATTCATTATGGTGGGTAGGTTATTAAAATTAAAGGCGTTACTATTCTAATTATTTCCAAGAACTCATTATCAAAAATCTCCTCCCCTGTCCTGACCAGATGGACACCTTTCCCAGACAGTTAGGTTCCTTCTCAGCACCTCCTTAGCATGCAGCTGCTCCCGCTATCTTATACACAAAGCCAATTCTTTATCTTGGAATTCTGGGGCCCCGAGCTTTTGTTCTTTCCCAGACTGTAATACATCCGCACTAACAAACTGTAACCGTTCGTTTTCTGAATCAAAGGAGCGGCGATATCGGGAGAGCGCTCGGCGGCACTCGGAGGCGCGCTGTGGTACCGCGGCAAGATCCCGAGACCACCCAGAGGCACTCGCATGCGCAGGGTGGAGCGCGAAGAGCTCGGGAGAGCGCCCGGCGGCACCCCGAGGAGCGGGATGAGCGTGCGTCGGGTCGACCGGACGCACAGCGGCACCTGGAGGCGCACGGTGGTAGTGCGGCGAGCTCGGGAGAGCGCCCGGCGGCACCCCGAGGAGCGGGATGAGCGTGCGTTGGGTCGACCGGATGAACAGCGGCACCTGGAGGCGCACGGTGCTAGTGCGGCGAGCTCGGCAGAGCGCCCGGCGGCACCCCGAGGAGCGCGGTGAAGGAGCGGCGATATCGGGAGAGCGCTCGGCGGCAACCGATGAGCGGGATGAGCATGAGCCGGGTCGACCGGACGCACAGCGGCACCTGGAGGCGCACGGTGGTAGTGCGGCGAGCTCGGCAGAGCGCCCGGCGGCACCCCGAAGAGCGGGGTGAAGGATCGGTGTGGTCGGGAGGAGGCGGAGCGACAGCCGGAGGCGCAGGGTGGTAGCGTGGTGAGCTCGGACAGTGCCCGGCGGCACCCCGAAGTGCGCGCTGAGGGCATGGGTGAGACGGATGAGGACTCGTCGGCACCCCGAAGGGCGGGGGGAGCAGCTCGGGCAGGTGGGACGTGCGCCTGTCACCATCCCGAGGGGTGGGTTAAGGCTCGGCGGGATCGAGTTGGCGCCCGACGGCACCCGGAGGGGTGGGATGAGGGTGCGTCGGGGTTGGGAGGATGCGCAGCGACACCCGGAGGCGCAGAGCGGTAGCGCAGCAAGCTCGGCAGAGTGCCCAGAGGCACCCTGCCGAGCGGGGTGTATATACGGAGCGGTCGGAAGGCGCACTGCGACACATGGAGGAGCACGGTAGTAGCGCGGCGAGCTCGGGAGAGCCCCGCATCACCCTGAAGAGCGGGGTGATGAATCGGCGTGGTCGGGAGGACGCGCAGCAACACGCAGAGGCACACGCTGGTACAACGGCGAGCTCGGACAAGGGTTCCAGAGCTCGGGACGCTGTAGGGTTCCAGAGGGGCTCGTAGGGTTCCGTCGAAATCTAAAGGGTTCCCTAGGGGCCCGTAGAGTCCCGTAGATTTCTATAGGGGCCTGTAGGGTTGTGTAAGTGCCCGCAGAAGTCTGTAGGAATCCGTGGGATTCTGTAAGGTTCTGGAGGGTTCTGCAGGGTTCCGTAGGGGCCCGTAGAGTTCCGTAGTGGCTGGTAAAGTTCCCTAGGGCCCTGTGGGGTTCTGTATGGACCTGTAGGGTTCCGTAGGGGCCTGCAGGGTTCCGTAAGTGCCCGCAGGTGTCTGTAGGGTTCCGTAGGGGTCTGTAGGGTTCCGTAGGCACCTGCAGTGTTCTGTAGGAGCCCATAGGGTTTTAGTGAGGTTCCGTTGTGTTGCTAAGGGTCTTGTAGAGTGCTGTCGGGTCCTGGAGTATTCTGTAGGGTTCCAGAGGGCCTCGTAGGGTTCCGTCGAAATCTGAAGGGTTCCCTAGGGGCCCGTAGAGTCCCGTAGATTGCCGTAGGGGCCTGTAGGGTTGTGTAAGTGCCCGCAGGGGTTGGTAGGAGCTTGTAGGGTGCCATATGTTTCCGGAGGGTTGTGTAGGGTTCCGTAGGGGCCTGTGGTGTTCCCTAGGGGCCTGTAGAGTCTCGTACAGTTCCGTAGGGTCCTGTAGGTTTCCATAAGCGCCCGCAGAGGTCTGAAGGGGCCCGTACTGTTCCGTAAGGATCCATAGGGTTCCGTAGAGCTTCGTAGGTTCCCTAGAGGCCTCTGGAGTACCGCAGGAGCCAGTAGTGTTCCGTAGGGTCCTCTAGGGTTGAGTAAGTGCCCGCAGGAGTCTGTAGGAATCCGTGGGATTCTGTAAGGTTCTGGAGGGTTCTGCAGGGTTCCGTAGGGGCCCGTAGAGTTCCGTAGTGGCTGGTAAAGTTCCCTAGGGCCCTGTACCGTTCCGTAACTGCCTGCAAGGGTCTTTAGGCTTCCGTAGGGGCTGATAGGGTTCCATAAAGTTCCGTGGGTTCCTGCAGAGTTCTGCAAGTGCCCGCAAGGGCCTGTAGGGGCCCACAGTGTTTCTGCCAGGTTCCGTAGAGTTCCGTAGGGGCCATATTTTTCTGTAGTGGCTGGTAGTATTCCGTAGGGGTCTGTAGGGTTCCGTAGGCGCCTGCAGTGTTCTGTAGGAGCCCATAGGGTTTTAGTGAGGTTCCGTTGTGTTGCTCAGGGTCTTGTAGAGTGCTGTCGGGTCCTGGAGTATTCTGTAGGGTTCCAGAGGGGCTCGTAGGGTTCCATCGAAATCTGTAGGGTTCCCTAGGGGCCCATAGAGTCCCGTAGATTTCCGTAGGGACCTGTAGGGTTGTGTAAGTGCCCGCAGAAGTCTGTAGGAGTCTGTGGGATTCTGTAAGGTTCCGGAGGGTTCCGTAGGGACCCGTAGAGTTCCGTAGTGGCTGGTAAAGTTCCCTAGGGCCCTGTGGGGTTCTGTATGGACCTGTAGGGTTCCGTAGGGGCCTGCAGGGTTCCGTAAGTGCCCGCAGGTGTCTGTAGGGTTCCGTAGGGGTCTGTAGGGTTCCGTAGGCACCTGCAGTGTTCTGTAGGAGCCCATAGGGTTTTAGTGAGGTTCCGTTAGTTGCTAAGGGTCTTGTAGAGTGCTGTCGGGTCCTGGAGTATTCTGTAGGGTTCCAGAGGGCCTCGTAGGGTTCCGTCGAAATCTGAAGGGTTCCCTAGGGGCCCGTAGAGTCCCGTAGATTGCCGTAGGGACCTGTAGGGTTGTGTAAGTGCCCGCAGGGGTTGGTAGGAGCTTGTAGGGTGCCATATGTTTCCGGAGGGTTGTGTAGGGTTCCGTAGGGGCCTGTGGTGTTCCCTAGGGGCCTGTAGAGTCTCGTACAGTTCCGTAGGGTCCTGTAGGTTTCCATAAGCGCCCGCAGAGGTCTGAAGGGGCCCGTACTGTTCCGTAAGGATCCATAGGGTTCCGTAGAGCTTCGTAGGTTCCCTAGAGGCCTCTGGAGTACCGCAGGAGCCAGTAGTGTTCCGTAGGGTCCTCTAGGGTTGAGTAAGTGCCCGCAGGAGTCTGTAGGAATCCGTGGGATTCTGTAAGGTTCTGGAGGGTTCTGCAGGGTTCCGTAGGGGCCCGTAGAGTTCCGTAGTGGCTGGTAAAGTTCCCTAGGGCCCTGTACCGTTCCGTAACTGCCTGCAAGGGTCTTTAGGCTTCCGTAGGGGCTGGTAGGGTTCCATAAAGTTTTGTGGGTTCCTGCAGAGTTCTGCAAGTGCCCGCAAGGGCCTGTAGGGGCCCACAGTGTTTCTGCCAGGTTCCGTAGAGTTCCGTAGGGGCCATATTTTTCTGTAGTGGCTGGTAGTATTCCGTAGGTGTCTGTAGGGTTCCGTAGGCGCCTGCAGTGTTCTGTAGGAGCCCATAGGGTTTTAGTGAGGTTCCGTTAGTTGCTAAGGGTCTTGTAGAGAGCTGTTGGGTCCTGGAGTATTCTGTAGGGTTCCAGAGGGGCTCGTAGGGTTCCATCAAAATCTATAGGGTTCCCTAGGGGCCCATAGAGTCCCGTAGATTTCCGTAGGGACCTGTAGGGTTGTGTAAGTGCCCGCAGAAGTCTGTAGGAGTCTGTGGGATTCTGTAAGGTTCCGGAGGGTTCTGCAGGGTTCCGTAGGGACCCGTAGAGTTCCGTAGTGGCTGGTAAAGTTCCGTAGGGCCCTGTGGGGTTCTGTATGGACCTGTAGGGTTCCGTAGGGGCCTGCAGGGTTCCGTAAGTGCCCGCAGGTGTCTGTAGGGTTCCGTAGGGGTCTGTAGGGTTCCGTAGGCACCTGCAGTGTTCTGTAGGAGCCAATAGGGTTTTAGTGAGGTTCCGTTGTGTTGCTAAGGGTCTTGTAGAGTGCTGTCGGGTCCTGGAGTATTCTGTAGGGTTCCAGAGGGCCTCGTAGGGTTCCGTCGAAATCTGAAGGGTTCCCTAGGGGCCCGTAGAGTCCCGTAGATTGCCGTAGGGGCCTGTAGGGTTGTGTAAGTGCCCGCAGGGGTTGGTAGGAGCTTGTAGGGTGCCATATGTTTCCGGAGGGTTGTGTAGGGTTCCGTAGGGGCCTGTGGTGTTCCCTAGGGGCCTGTAGAGTCTCGTACAGTTCCGTAGGGTCCTGTAGGTTTCCATAAGCGCCCGCAGAGGTCTGAAGGGGCCCGTACTGTTCCGTAAGGATCCATAGGGTTCCGTAGAGCTTCGTAGGTTCCCTAGAGGCCTCTGGAGTACCGCAGGAGCCAGTAGTGTTCCGTAGGGTCCTCTAGGGTTGAGTAAGTGCCCGCAGGAGTCTGTAGGAATCCGTGGGATTCTGTAAGGTTCTGCAGGGTTCTGCAGGGTTCCGTAGAGTTCCGTAGAGTTCCGTAGTGGCTGGTAAAGTTCCCTAGGGCCCTGTACCGTTCCGTAACTGCCTGCAAGGGTCTTTAGGCTTCCGTAGGGGCTGGTAGGGTTCCATAAAGTTCCGTGGGTTCCTGCAGAGTTCTGCAAGTGCCCGCAAGGGCCTGTAGGGGCCCACAGTGTTTCTGCCAGGTTCCGTAGAGTTCCGTAGGGGCCATATTTTTCTGTAGTGGCTGGTAGTATTCCGTAGGGGTCTGTAGGGTTCCGTAGGCGCCTGCAGTGTTCTGTAGGAGCCCATAGGGTTTTAGTGAGGTTCCGTTGTGTTGCTCAGGGTCTTGTAGAGTGCTGTCGGGTCCTGGAGTATTCTGTAGGGTTCCAGAGGGGCTCGTAGGGTTCCATCAAAATCTATAGGGTTCCCTAGGGGCCCATAGAGTCCCGTAGATTTCCGTAGGGACCTGTAGGGTTGTGTAAGTGCCCGCAGAAGTCTGTAGGAGTCTGTGGGATTCTGTAAGGTTCCGGAGGGTTCTGCAGGGTTCCGTAGGGACCCGTAGAGTTCCGTAGTGGCTGGTAAAGTTCCGTAGGGCCCTGTGGGGTTCTGTATGGACCTGTAGGGTTCCGTAGGGGCCTGCAGGGTTCCGTAAGTGCCCGCAGGTGTCTGTAGGGTTCCGTAGGGGTCTGTAGGGTTCCGTAGGCACCTGCAGTGTTCTGTAGGCGCCCATAGGGTTTTAGTGAGGTTCCGTTGTGTTGCTCAGGGTCTTGTAGAGTGCTGTCGGGTCCTGGAGTATTCTGTAGGGTTCCAGAGGGCCTCGTAGGGTTCCGTCGAAATCTGAAGGGTTCCCTAGGGGCCCGTAGAGTCCCGTAGATTGCCGTAGGGACCTGTAGGGTTGTGTAAGTGCCCGCAGGGGTTGGTAGGAGCTTGTAGGGTGCCATATGTTTCCGGAGGGTTGTGTAGGGTTCCGTAGGGGCCTGTGGTGTTCCCTAGGGGCCTGTAGAGTCTCGTACAGTTCCGTAGGGTCCTGTAGGTTTCCATAAGTGCCCGCAGAGGTCTGAAGGGGCCCGTACTGTTCCGTAAGGATCCATAGGGTTCCGTAGAGCTTCGTAGGTTCCCTAGAGGCCTCTGGAGTACCGCAGGAGCCAGTAGTGTTCCGTAGGGTCCTCTAGGGTTGAGTAAGTGCCCGCAGGAGTCTGTAGGAATCCGTGGGATTCTGTAAGGTTCTGGAGGGTTCTGCAGGGTTCCGTAGGGGCCCGTAGAGTTCCGTAGTGGCTGGTAAAGTTCCCTAGGGCCCTGTACCGTTCCGTAACTGCCTGCAAGGGTCTTTAGGCTTCCGTAGGGGCTGGTAGGGTTCCATAAAGTTCCGTGGGTTCCTGCAGAGTTCTGCAAGTGCCCGCAAGGGCCTGTAGGGGCCCACAGTGTTTCTGCCAGGTTCCGTAGAGTTCCGTAGGGGCCATATTTTTCTGTAGTGGCTGGTAGTATTCCGTAGGGGTCTGTAGGGTTCCGTAGGCGCCTGCAGTGTTCTGTAGGAGCCCATAGGGTTTTAGTGAGGTTCCGTTGTGTTGCTCAGGGTCTTGTAGAGTGCTGTCGGGTCCTGGAGTATTCTGTAGGGTTCCAGAGGGGCTCGTAGGGTTCCATCAAAATCTATAGGGTTCCCTAGGGGCCCATAGAGTCCCGTAGATTTCCGTAGGGACCTGTAGGGTTGTGTAAGTGCCCGCAGAAGTCTGTAGGAGTCTGTGGGATTCTGTAAGGTTCCGGAGGGTTCTGCAGGGTTCCGTAGGGACCCGTAGAGTTCCGTAGTGGCTGGTAAAGTTCCGTAGGGCCCTGTGGGGTTCTGTATGGACCTGTAGGGTTCCGTAGGGGCCTGCAGGGTTCCGTAAGTGCCCGCAGGTGTCTGTAGGGTTCCGTAGGGGTCTGTAGGGTTCCGTAGGCACCTGCAGTGTTCTGTAGGCGCCCATAGGGTTTTAGTGAGGTTCCGTTGTGTTGCTAAGGGTCTTGTAGAGTGCTGTCGGGTCCTGGAGTATTCTGTAGGGTTCCAGAGGGCCTCGTAGGGTTCCGTCGAAATCTGAAGGGTTCCCTAGGGGCCCGTAGAGTCCCGTAGATTGCCGTAGGGACCTGTAGGGTTGTGTAAGTGCCCGCAGGGGTTGGTAGGAGCTTGTAGGGTGCCATATGTTTCCGGAGGGTTGTGTAGGGTTCCGTAGGGGCCTGTGGTGTTCCCTAGGGGCCTGTAGAGTCTCGTACAGTTCCGTAGGGTCCTGTAGGTTTCCATAAGTGCCCGCAGAGGTCTGAAGGGGCCCGTACTGTTCCGTAAGGATCCATAGGGTTCCGTAGAGCTTCGTAGGTTCCCTAGAGGCCTCTGGAGTACCGCAGGAGCCAGTAGTGTTCCGTAGGGTCCTCTAGGGTTGAGTAAGTGCCCGCAGGAGTCTGTAGGAATCCGTGGGATTCTGTAAGGTTCTGGAGGGTTCTGCAGGGTTCCGTAGGGGCCTGTAGAGTTCCGTAGTGGCTGGTAAAGTTCCCTAGGGCCCTGTACCGTTCCGTAACTGCCTGCAAGGGTCTTTAGGCTTCCGTAGGGGCTGGTAGGGTTCCATAAAGTTTTGTGGGTTCCTGCAGAGTTCTGCAAGTGCCCGCAAGGGCCTGTAGGGGCCCACAGTGTTTCTGCCAGGTTCCGTAGAGTTCCGTAGGGGCCATATTTTTCTGTAGTGGCTGGTAGTATTCCGTAGGGGTCTGTAGGGTTCCGTAGGCGCCTGCAGTGTTCTGTAGGAGCCCATAGGGTTTTAGTGAGGTTCCGTTGTGTTGCTAAGGGTCTTGTAGAGTGCTGTCGGGTCCTGGAGTATTCTGTAGGGTTCCAGAGGGGCTCGTAGGGTTCCATCAAAATCTATAGGGTTCCCTAGGGGCCCATAGAGTCCCGTAGATTTCCGTAGGGACCTGTAGGGTTGTGTAAGTGCCCGTAGAAGTCTGTAGGAGTCTGTGGGATTCTGTAAGGTTCCGGAGGGTTCTGCAGGGTTCCGTAGGGACCCGTAGAGTTCCGTAGTGGCTGGTAAAGTTCCGTAGGGCCCTGTGGGGTTCTGTATGGACCTGTAGGGTTCCGTAGGGGCCTGCAGGGTTCCGTAAGTGCCCGCAGGTGTCTGTAGGGTTCCGTAGGGGTCTGTAGGGTTCCGTAGGGTTCCGTAGGCACCTGCAGTGTTCTGTAGGCGCCCATAGGGTTTTAGTGAGGTTCCGTTGTGTTGCTAAGGGTCTTGTAGAGTGCTGTCGGGTCCTGGAGTATTCTGTAGGGTTCCAGAGGGCCTCGTAGGGTTCCGTCGAAATCTGAAGGGTTCCCTAGGGGCCCGTAGAGTCCCGTAGATTGCCGTAGGGGCCTGTAGGGTTGTGTAAGTGCCCGCAGGGGTTGGTAGGAGCTTGTAGGGTGCCATATGTTTCCGGAGGGTTGTGTAGGGTTCCGTAGGGGCCTGTGGTGTTCCCTAGGGGCCTGTAGAGTCTCGTACAGTTCCGTAGGGTCCTGTAGGTTTCCATAAGCGCCCGCAGAGGTCTGAAGGGGCCCGTACTGTTCCGTAAGGATCCATAGGGTTCCGTAGAGCTTCGTAGGTTCCCTAGAGGCCTCTGGAGTACCGCAGGAGCCAGTAGTGTTCCGTAGGGTCCTCTAGGGTTGAGTAAGTGCCCACAGGAGTCTGTAGGAATCCGTGGGATTCTGTAAGGTTCTGGAGGGTTCTGCAGGGTTCCGTAGGGGCCCGTAGAGTTCCGTAGTGGCTGGTAAAGTTCCCTAGGGCCCTGTACCGTTCCGTAACTGCCTGCAAGGGTCTTTAGGCTTCCGTAGGGGCTGGTAGGGTTCCATAAAGTTTTGTGGGTTCCTGCAGAGTTCTGCAAGTGCCCGCAAGGGCCTGTAGGGGCCCACAGTGTTTCTGCCAGGTTCCGTAGAGTTCCGTAGGGGCCATATTTTTCTGTAGTGGCTGGTAGTATTCCGTAGGGGTCTGTAGGGTTCCGTAGGCGCCTGCAGTGTTCTGTAGGAGCCCATAGGGTTTTAGTGAGGTTCCGTTGTGTTGCTAAGGGTCTTGTAGAGTGCTGTCGGGTCCTGGAGTATTCTGTAGGGTTCCAGAGGGGCTCGTAGGGTTCCATCAAAATCTATAGGGTTCCCTAGGGGCCCATAGAGTCCCGTAGATTTCCGTAGGGACCTGTAGGGTTGTGTAAGTGCCCGCAGAAGTCTGTAGGAGTCTGTGGGATTCTGTAAGGTTCCGGAGGGTTCTGCAGGGTTCCGTAGGGACCCGTAGAGTTCCGTAGTGGCTGGTAAAGTTCCGTAGGGCCCTGTGGGGTTCTGTATGGACCTGTAGGGTTCCGTAGGGGCCTGCAGGGTTCCGTAAGTGCCCGCAGGTGTCTGTAGGGTTCCGTAGGGGTCTGTAGGGTTCCGTAGGCACCTGCAGTGTTCTGTAGGAGCCCATAGGGTTTTAGTGAGGTTCCGTTGTGTTGCTAAGGGTCTTGTAGAGTGCTGTCGGGTCCTGGAGTATTCTGTAGGGTTCCAGAGGGCCTCGTAGGGTTCCGTCGAAATCTGAAGGGTTCCCTAGGGGCCCGTAGAGTCCCGTAGATTGCCGTAGGGGCCTGTAGGGTTGTGTAAGTGCCCGCAGGGGTTGGTAGGAGCTTGTAGGGTGCCATATGTTTCCGGAGGGTTGTGTAGGGTTCCGTAGGGGCCTGTGGTGTTCCCTAGGGGCCTGTAGAGTCTCGTACAGTTCCGTAGGGTCCTGTAGGTTTCCATAAGCGCCCGCAGAGGTCTGAAGGGGCCCGTACTGTTCCGTAAGGATCCATAGGGTTCCGTAGAGCTTCGTAGGTTCCCTAGAGGCCTCTGGAGTACCGCAGGAGCCAGTAGTGTTCCGTAGGGTCCTCTAGGGTTGAGTAAGTGCCCGCAGGAGTCTGTAGGAATCCGTGGGATTCTGTAAGGTTCTGGAGGGTTCTGCAGGGTTCCGTAGGGGCCCGTAGAGTTCGGTAGTGGCTGGTAAAGTTCCCTAGGGCCCTGTACCGTTCCGTAACTGCCTGCAAGGGTCTTTAGGCTTCCGTAGGGGCTGGTAGGGTTCCATAAAGTTCCGTGGGTTCCTGCAGAGTTCTGCAAGTGCCCGCAAGGGCCTGTAGGGGCCCACAGTGTTTCTGCCAGGTTCCGTAGAGTTCCGTAGGGGCCATATTTTTCTGTAGTGGCTGGTAGTATTCCGTAGGGGTCTGTAGGGTTCCGTAGGCGCCTGCAGTGTTCTGTAGGAGCCCATAGCGTTTTAGTGAGGTTCCGTTGTGTTGCTCAGGGTCTTGTAGAGTGCTGTCGGGTCCTGGAGTATTCTGTAGGGTTCCAGAGGGGCTCGTAGGGTTCCATCGAAATCTGTAGGGTTCCCTAGGGGCCCATAGAGTCCCGTAGATTTCCGTAGGGACCTGTAGGGTTGTGTAAGTGCCCGCAGAAGTCTGTAGGAGTCTGTGGGATTCTGTAAGGTTCCGGAGGGTTCTGCAGGGTTCCGTAGGGACCCGTAGAGTTCCGTAGTGGCTGGTAAAGTTCCGTAGGGCCCTGTGGGGTTCTGTATGGACCTGTAGGGTTCCGTAGGGGCCTGCAGGGTTCCGTAAGTGCCCGCAGGTGTCTGTAGGGTTCCGTAGGGGTCTGTAGGGTTCCGTAGGCACCTGCAGTGTTCTGTAGGAGCCCATAGGGTTTTAGTGAGGTTCCGTTAGTTGCTAAGGGTCTTGTAGAGTGCTGTCGGGTCCTGGAGTATTCTGTAGGGTTCCAGAGGGCCTCGTAGGGTTCCGTCGAAATCTGAAGGGTTCCCTAGGGGCCCGTAGAGTCCCGTAGATTGCCGTAGGGACCTGTAGGGTTGTGTAAGTGCCCGCAGGGGTTGGTAGGAGCTTGTAGGGTGCCATATGTTTCCGGAGGGTTGTGTAGGGTTCCGTAGGGGCCTGTGGTGTTCCCTAGGGGCCTGTAGAGTCTCGTACAGTTCCGTAGGGTCCTGTAGGTTTTCATAAGTGCCCGCAGAGGTCTGAAGGGGCCCGTACTGTTCCGTAAGGATCCATAGGGTTCCGTAGAGCTTCGTAGGTTCCCTAGAGGCCTCTGGAGTACCGCAGGAGCCAGTAGTGTTCCGTAGGGTCCTCTAGGGTTGAGTAAGTGCCCGCAGGAGTCTGTAGGAATCCGTGGGATTCTGTAAGGTTCTGGAGGGTTCTGCAGGGTTCCGTAGGGGCCCGTAGAGTTCCGTAGTGGCTGGTAAAGTTCCCTAGGGCCCTGTACCGTTCCGTAACTGCCTGCAAGGGTCTTTAGGCTTCCGTAGGGGCTGGTAGGGTTCCATAAAGTTCCGTGGGTTCCTGCAGAGTTCTGCAAGTGCCCGCAAGGGCCTGTAGGGGCCCACAGTGTTTCTGCCAGGTTCCGTAGAGTTCCGTAGGGGCCATATTTTTCTGTAGTGGCTGGTAGTATTCCGTAGGGGTCTGTAGGGTTCCGTAGGCGCCTGCAGTGTTCTGTAGGAGCCCATAGGGTTTTAGTGAGGTTCCGTTGTGTTGCTCAGGGTCTTGTAGAGTGCTGTCGGGTCCTGGAGTATTCTGTAGGGTTCCAGAGGGGCTCGTAGGGTTCCATCGAAATCTGTAGGGTTCCCTAGGGGCCCATAGAGTCCCGTAGATTTCCGTAGGGACCTGTAGGGTTGTGTAAGTGCCCGCAGAAGTCTGTAGGAGTCTGTGGGATTCTGTAAGGTTCCGGAGGGTTCTGCAGGGTTCCGTAGGGACCCGTAGAGTTCCGTAGTGGCTGGTAAAGTTCCGTAGGGCCCTGTGGGGTTCTGTATGGACCTGTAGGGTTCCGTAGGGGCCTGCAGGGTTCCGTAAGTGCCCGCAGGTGTCTGTAGGGTTCCGTAGGGGTCTGTAGGGTTCCGTAGGCACCTGCAGTGTTCTGTAGGAGCCCATAGGGTTTTAGTGAGGTTCCGTTAGTTGCTAAGGGTCTTGTAGAGTGCTGTCGGGTCCTGGAGTATTCTGTAGGGTTCCAGAGGGCCTCGTAGGGTTCCGTCGAAATCTGAAGGGTTCCCTAGGGGCCCGTAGAGTCCCGTAGATTGCCGTAGGGACCTGTAGGGTTGTGTAAGTGCCCGCAGGGGTTGGTAGGAGCTTGTAGGGTGCCATATGTTTCCGGAGGGTTGTGTAGGGTTCCGTAGGGGCCTGTGGTGTTCCCTAGGGGCCTGTAGAGTCTCGTACAGTTCCGTAGGGTCCTGTAGGTTTCCATAAGTGCCCGCAGAGGTCTGAAGGGGCCCGTACTGTTCCGTAAGGATCCATAGGGTTCCGTAGAGCTTCGTAGGTTCCCTAGAGGCCTCTGGAGTACCGCAGGAGCCAGTAGTGTTCCGTAGGGTCCTCTAGGGTTGAGTAAGTGCCCGCAGGAGTCTGTAGGAATCCGTGGGATTCTGTAAGGTTCTGGAGGGTTCTGCAGGGTTCCGTAGGGGCCCGTAGAGTTCCGTAGTGGCTGGTAAAGTTCCCTAGGGCCCTGTACCGTTCCGTAACTGCCTGCAAGGGTCTTTAGGCTTCCGTAGGGGCTGGTAGGGTTCCATAAAGTTTTGTGGGTTCCTGCAGAGTTCTGCAAGTGCCCGCAAGGGCCTGTAGGGGCCCACAGTGTTTCTGCCAGGTTCCGTAGAGTTCCGTAGGGGCCATATTTTTCTGTAGTGGCTGGTAGTATTCCGTAGGGGTCTGTAGGGTTCCGTAGGCGCCTGCAGTGTTCTGTAGGAGCCCATAGGGTTTTAGTGAGGTTCCGTTGCGTTGCTAAGGGTCTTGTAGAGTGCTGTTGGGTCCTGGAGTATTCTGTAGGGTTCCAGAGGGGCTCGTAGGGTTCCATCAAAATCTATAGGGTTCCCTAGGGGCCCATAGAGTCCCGTAGATTTCCGTAGGGACCTGTAGGGTTGTGTAAGTGCCCGCAGAAGTCTGTAGGAGTCTGTGGGATTCTGTAAGGTTCCGGAGGGTTCTGCAGGGTTCCGTAGGGACCCGTAGAGTTCCGTAGTGGCTGGTAAAGTTCCGTAGGGCCCTGTGGGGTTCTGTATGGACATGTAGGGTTCCGTAGGGGCCTGCAGGGTTCCGTAAGTGCCCGCAGGTGTCTGTAGGGTTCCGTAGGGGTCTGTAGGGTTCCGTAGGCACCTGCAGTGTTCTGTAGGAGCCCATAGGGTTTTAGTGAGGTTCCGTTGTGTTGCTAAGGGTCTTGTAGAGTGCTGTCGGGTCCTGGAGTATTCTGTAGGGTTCCAGAGGGCCTCGTAGGGTTCCGTCGAAATCTGAAGGGTTCCCTAGGGGCCCGTAGAGTCCCGTAGATTGCCGTAGGGGCCTGTAGGGTTGTGTAAGTGCCCGCAGGGGTTGGTAGGAGCTTGTAGGGTGCCATATGTTTCCGGAGGGTTGTGTAGGGTTCCGTAGGGGCCTGTGGTGTTCCCTAGGGGCCTGTAGAGTCTCGTACAGTTCCGTAGGGTCCTGTAGGTTTCCATAAGCGCCCGCAGAGGTCTGAAGGGGCCCGTACTGTTCCGTAAGGATCCATAGGGTTCCGTAGAGCTTCGTAGGTTCCCTAGAGGCCTCTGGAGTACCGCAGGAGCCAGTAGTGTTCCGTAGGGTCCTCTAGGGTTGAGTAAGTGCCCGCAGGAGTCTGTAGGAATCCGTGGGATTCTGTAAGGTTCTGGAGGGTTCTGCAGGGTTCCGTAGGGGCCCGTAGAGTTCCGTAGTGGCTGGTAAAGTTCCCTAGGGCCCTGTACCGTTCCGTAACTGCCTGCAAGGGTCTTTAGGCTTCCGTAGGGGCTGGTAGGGTTCCATAAAGTTCCGTGGGTTCCTGCAGAGTTCTGCAAGTGCCCGCAAGGGCCTGTAGGGGCCCACAGTGTTTCTGCCAGGTTCCGTAGAGTTCCGTAGGGGCCATATTTTTCTGTAGTGGCTGGTAGTATTCCGTAGGGGTCTGTAGGGTTCCGTAGGCGCCTGCAGTGTTCTGTAGGAGCCCATAGGGTTTTAGTGAGGTTCCGTTGTGTTGCTCAGGGTCTTGTAGAGTGCTGTCGGGTCCTGGAGTATTCTGTAGGGTTCCAGAGGGGCTCGTAGGGTTCCATCAAAATCTATAGGGTTCCCTAGGGGCCCATAGAGTCCCGTAGATTTCCGTAGGGACCTGTAGGGTTGTGTAAGTGCCCGCAGAAGTCTGTAGGAGTCTGTGGGATTCTGTAAGGTTCCGGAGGGTTCTGCAGGGTTCCGTAGGGACCCGTAGAGTTCCGTAGTGGCTGGTAAAGTTCCGTAGGGCCCTGTGGGGTTCTGTATGGACCTGTAGGGTTCCGTAGGGGCCTGCAGGGTTCCGTAAGTGCCCGCAGGTGTCTGTAGGGTTCCGTAGGGGTCTGTAGGGTTCCGTAGGCACCTGCAGTGTTCTGTAGGCGCCCATAGGGTTTTAGTGAGGTTCCGTTGTGTTGCTAAGGGTCTTGTAGAGTGCTGTCGGGTCCTGGAGTATTCTGTAGGGTTCCAGAGGGCCTCGTAGGGTTCCGTCGAAATCTGAAGGGTTCCCTAGGGGCCCGTAGAGTCCCGTAGATTGCCGTAGGGACCTGTAGGGTTGTGTAAGTGCCCGCAGGGGTTGGTAGGAGCTTGTAGGGTGCCATATGTTTCCGGAGGGTTGTGTAGGGTTCCGTAGGGGCCTGTGGTGTTCCCTAGGGGCCTGTAGAGTCTCGTACAGTTCCGTAGGGTCCTGTAGGTTTCCATAAGTGCCCGCAGAGGTGTGAAGGGGCCCGTACTGTTCCGTAAGGATCCATAGGGTTCCGTAGAGCTTCGTAGGTTCCCTAGAGGCCTCTGGAGTACCGCAGGAGCCAGTAGTGTTCCGTAGGGTCCTCTAGGGTTGAGTAAGTGCCCGCAGGAGTCTGTAGGAATCCGTGGGATTCTGTAAGGTTCTGGAGGGTTCTGCAGGGTTCCGTAGGGGCCCGTAGAGTTCCGTAGTGGCTGGTAAAGTTCCCTAGGGCCCTGTACCGTTCCGTAACTGCCTGCAAGGGTCTTTAGGCTTCCGTAGGGGCTGGTAGGGTTCCATAAAGTTCCGTGGGTTCCTGCAGAGTTCTGCAAGTGCCCGCAAGGGCCTGTAGGGGCCCACAGTGTTTCTGCCAGGTTCCGTAGAGTTCCGTAGGGGCCATATTTTTCTGTAGTGGCTGGTAGTATTCCGTAGGGGTCTGTAGGGTTCCGTAGGCGCCTGCAGTGTTCTGTAGGAGCCCATAGGGTTTTAGTGAGGTTCCGTTGTGTTGCTCAGGGTCTTGTAGAGTGCTGTCGGGTCCTGGAGTATTCTGTAGGGTTCCAGAGGGGCTCGTAGGGTTCCATCAAAATCTATAGGGTTCCCTAGGGGCCCATAGAGTCCCGTAGATTTCCGTAGGGACCTGTAGGGTTGTGTAAGTGCCCGCAGAAGTCTGTAGGAGTCTGTGGGATTCTGTAAGGTTCCGGAGGGTTCTGCAGGGTTCCGTAGGGACCCGTAGAGTTCCGTAGTGGCTGGTAAAGTTCCGTAGGGCCCTGTGGGGTTCTGTATGGACCTGTAGGGTTCCGTAGGGGCCTGCAGGGTTCCGTAAGTGCCCGCAGGTGTCTGTAGGGTTCCGTAGGGGTCTGTAGGGTTCCGTAGGCACCTGCAGTGTTCTGTAGGCGCCCATAGGGTTTTAGTGAGGTTCCGTTGTGTTGCTAAGGGTCTTGTAGAGTGCTGTCGGGTCCTGGAGTATTCTGTAGGGTTCCAGAGGGCCTCGTAGGGTTCCGTCGAAATCTGAAGGGTTCCCTAGGGGCCCGTAGAGTCCCGTAGATTGCCGTAGGGACCTGTAGGGTTGTGTAAGTGCCCGCAGGGGTTGGTAGGAGCTTGTAGGGTGCCATATGTTTCCGGAGGGTTGTGTAGGGTTCCGTAGGGGCCTGTGGTGTTCCCTAGGGGCCTGTAGAGTCTCGTACAGTTCCGTAGGGTCCTGTAGGTTTCCATAAGTGCCCGCAGAGGTCTGAAGGGGCCCGTACTGTTCCGTAAGGATCCATAGGGTTCCGTAGAGCTTCGTAGGTTCCCTAGAGGCCTCTGGAGTACCGCAGGAGCCAGTAGTGTTCCGTAGGGTCCTCTAGGGTTGAGTAAGTGCCCGCAGGAGTCTGTAGGAATCCGTGGGATTCTGTAAGGTTCTGGAGGGTTCTGCAGGGTTCCGTAGGGGCCCGTAGAGTTCCGTAGTGGCTGGTAAAGTTCCCTAGGGCCCTGTACCGTTCCGTAACTGCCTGCAAGGGTCTTTAGGCTTCCGTAGGGGCTGGTAGGGTTCCATAAAGTTTTGTGGGTTCCTGCAGAGTTCTGCAAGTGCCCGCAAGGGCCTGTAGGGGCCCACAGTGTTTCTGCCAGGTTCCGTAGAGTTCCGTAGGGGCCATATTTTTCTGTAGTGGCTGGTAGTATTCCGTAGGGGTCTGTAGGGTTCCGTAGGCGCCTGCAGTGTTCTGTAGGAGCCCATAGGGTTTTAGTGAGGTTCCGTTGCGTTGCTAAGGGTCTTGTAGAGTGCTGTTGGGTCCTGGAGTATTCTGTAGGGTTCCAGAGGGGCTCGTAGGGTTCCATCAAAATCTATAGGGTTCCCTAGGGGCCCATAGAGTCCCGTAGATTTCCGTAGGGACCTGTAGGGTTGTGTAAGTGCCCGCAGAAGTCTGTAGGAGTCTGTGGGATTCTGTAAGGTTCCGGAGGGTTCTGCAGGGTTCCGTAGGGACCCGTAGAGTTCCGTAGTGGCTGGTAAAGTTCCGTAGGGCCCTGTGGGGTTCTGTATGGACATGTAGGGTTCCGTAGGGGCCTGCAGGGTTCCGTAAGTGCCCGCAGGTGTCTGTAGGGTTCCGTAGGGGTCTGTAGGGTTCCGTAGGCACCTGCAGTGTTCTGTAGGAGCCCATAGGGTTTTCGTGAGGTTCCGTTGTGTTGCTAAGGGTCTTGTAGAGTGCTGTCGGGTCCTGGAGTATTCTGTAGGGTTCCAGAGGGCCTCGTAGGGTTCCGTCGAAATCTGAAGGGTTCCCTAGGGGCCCGTAGAGTCCCGTAGATTGCCGTAGGGGCCTGTAGGGTTGTGTAAGTGCCCGCAGGGGTTGGTAGGAGCTTGTAGGGTGCCATATGTTTCCGGAGGGTTGTGTAGGGTTCCGTAGGGGCCTGTGGTGTTCCCTAGGGGCCTGTAGAGTCTCGTACAGTTCCGTAGGGTCCTGTAGGTTTCCATAAGCGCCCGCAGAGGTCTGAAGGGGCCCGTACTGTTCCGTAAGGATCCATAGGGTTCCGTAGAGCTTCGTAGGTTCCCTAGAGGCCTCTGGAGTACCGCAGGAGCCAGTAGTGTTCCGTAGGGTCCTCTAGGGTTGAGTAAGTGCCCGCAGGAGTCTGTAGGAATCCGTGGGATTCTGTAAGGTTCTGGAGGGTTCTGCAGGGTTCCGTAGGGGCCCGTAGAGTTCCGTAGTGGCTGGTAAAGTTCCCTAGGGCCCTGTACCGTTCCGTAACTGCCTGCAAGGGTCTTTAGGCTTCCGTAGGGGCTGGTAGGGTTCCATAAAGTTCCGTGGGTTCCTGCAGAGTTCTGCAAGTGCCCGCAAGGGCCTGTAGGGGCCCACAGTGTTTCTGCCAGGTTCCGTAGAGTTCCGTAGGGGCCATATTTTTCTGTAGTGGCTGGTAGTATTCCGTAGGGGTCTGTAGGGTTCCGTAGGCGCCTGCAGTGTTCTGTAGGAGCCCATAGGGTTTTAGTGAGGTTCCGTTGTGTTGCTCAGGGTCTTGTAGAGTGCTGTCGGGTCCTGGAGTATTCTGTAGGGTTCCAGAGGGGCTCGTAGGGTTCCATCAAAATCTATAGGGTTCCCTAGGGGCCCATAGAGTCCCGTAGATTTCCGTAGGGACCTGTAGGGTTGTGTAAGTGCCCGCAGAAGTCTGTAGGAGTCTGTGGGATTCTGTAAGGTTCCGGAGGGTTCTGCAGGGTTCCGTAGGGACCCGTAGAGTTCCGTAGTGGCTGGTAAAGTTCCGTAGGGCCCTGTGGGGTTCTGTATGGACCTGTAGGGTTCCGTAGGGGCCTGCAGGGTTCCGTAAGTGCCCGCAGGTGTCTGTAGGGTTCCGTAGGGGTCTGTAGGGTTCCGTAGGCACCTGCAGTGTTCTGTAGGCGCCCATAGGGTTTTAGTGAGGTTCCGTTGTGTTGCTAAGGGTCTTGTAGAGTGCTGTCGGGTCCTGGAGTATTCTGTAGGGTTCCAGAGGGCCTCGTAGGGTTCCGTCGAAATCTGAAGGGTTCCCTAGGGGCCCGTAGAGTCCCGTAGATTGCCGTAGGGACCTGTAGGGTTGTGTAAGTGCCCGCAGGGGTTGGTAGGAGCTTGTAGGGTGCCATATGTTTCCGGAGGGTTGTGTAGGGTTCCGTAGGGGCCTGTGGTGTTCCCTAGGGGCCTGTAGAGTCTCGTACAGTTCCGTAGGGTCCTGTAGGTTTCCATAAGTGCCCGCAGAGGTCTGAAGGGGCCCGTACTGTTCCGTAAGGATCCATAGGGTTCCGTAGAGCTTCGTAGGTTCCCTAGAGGCCTCTGGAGTACCGCAGGAGCCAGTAGTGTTCCGTAGGGTCCTCTAGGGTTGAGTAAGTGCCCGCAGGAGTCTGTAGGAATCCGTGGGATTCTGTAAGGTTCTGGAGGGTTCTGCAGGGTTCCGTAGGGGCCCGTAGAGTTCCGTAGTGGCTGGTAAAGTTCCCTAGGGCCCTGTACCGTTCCGTAACTGCCTGCAAGGGTCTTTAGGCTTCCGTAGGGGCTGGTAGGGTTCCATAAAGTTCCGTGGGTTCCTGCAGAGTTCTGCAAGTGCCCGCAAGGGCCTGTAGGGGCCCACAGTGTTTCTGCCAGGTTCCGTAGAGTTCCGTAGGGGCCATATTTTTCTGTAGTGGCTGGTAGTATTCCGTAGGGGTCTGTAGGGTTCCGTAGGCGCCTGCAGTGTTCTGTAGGAGCCCATAGGGTTTTAGTGAGGTTCCGTTGTGTTGCTCAGGGTCTTGTAGAGTGCTGTCGGGTCCTGGAGTATTCTGTAGGGTTCCAGAGGGGCTCGTAGGGTTCCATCAAAATCTATAGGGTTCCCTAGGGGCCCATAGAGTCCCGTAGATTTCCGTAGGGACCTGTAGGGTTGTGTAAGTGCCCGCAGAAGTCTGTAGGAGTCTGTGGGATTCTGTAAGGTTCCGGAGGGTTCTGCAGGGTTCCGTAGGGACCCGTAGAGTTCCGTAGTGGCTGGTAAAGTTCCGTAGGGCCCTGTGGGGTTCTGTATGGACCTGTAGGGTTCCGTAGGGGCCTGCAGGGTTCCGTAAGTGCCCGCAGGTGTCTGTAGGGTTCCGTAGGGGTCTGTAGGGTTCCGTAGGCACCTGCAGTGTTCTGTAGGCGCCCATAGGGTTTTAGTGAGGTTCCGTTGTGTTGCTAAGGGTCTTGTAGAGTGCTGTCGGGTCCTGGAGTATTCTGTAGGGTTCCAGAGGGCCTCGTAGGGTTCCGTCGAAATCTGAAGGGTTCCCTAGGGGCCCGTAGAGTCCCGTAGATTGCCGTAGGGACCTGTAGGGTTGTGTAAGTGCCCGCAGGGGTTGGTAGGAGCTTGTAGGGTGCCATATGTTTCCGGAGGGTTGTGTAGGGTTCCGTAGGGGCCTGTGGTGTTCCCTAGGGGCCTGTAGAGTCTCGTACAGTTCCGTAGGGTCCTGTAGGTTTCCATAAGTGCCCGCAGAGGTCTGAAGGGGCCCGTACTGTTCCGTAAGGATCCATAGGGTTCCGTAGAGCTTCGTAGGTTCCCTAGAGGCCTCTGGAGTACCGCAGGAGCCAGTAGTGTTCCGTAGGGTCCTCTAGGGTTGAGTAAGTGCCCGCAGGAGTCTGTAGGAATCCGTGGGATTCTGTAAGGTTCTGGAGGGTTCTGCAGGGTTCCGTAGGGGCCCGTAGAGTTCCGTAGTGGCTGGTAAAGTTCCCTAGGGCCCTGTACCGTTCCGTAACTGCCTGCAAGGGTCTTTAGGCTTCCGTAGGGGCTGGTAGGGTTCCATAAAGTTCCGTGGGTTCCTGCAGAGTTCTGCAAGTGCCCGCAAGGGCCTGTAGGGGCCCACAGTGTTTCTGCCAGGTTCCGTAGAGTTCCGTAGGGGCCATATTTTTCTGTAGTGGCTGGTAGTATTCCGTAGGGGTCTGTAGGGTTCCGTAGGCGCCTGCAGTGTTCTGTAGGAGCCCATAGGGTTTTAGTGAGGTTCCGTTGCGTTGCTAAGGGTCTTGTAGAGTGCTGTTGGGTCCTGGAGTATTCTGTAGGGTTCCAGAGGGGCTCGTAGGGTTCCATCAAAATCTATAGGGTTCCCTAGGGGCCCATAGAGTCCCGTAGATTTCCGTAGGGACCTGTAGGGTTGTGTAAGTGCCCGCAGAAGTCTGTAGGAGTCTGTGGGATTCTGTAAGGTTCCGGAGGGTTCTGCAGGGTTCCGTAGGGACCCGTAGAGTTCCGTAGTGGCTGGTAAAGTTCCGTAGGGCCCTGTGGGGTTCTGTATGGACATGTAGGGTTCCGTAGGGGCCTGCAGGGTTCCGTAAGTGCCCGCAGGTGTCTGTAGGGTTCCGTAGGGGTCTGTAGGGTTCCGTAGGCACCTGCAGTGTTCTGTAGGAGCCCATAGGGTTTTAGTGAGGTTCCGTTGTGTTGCTCAGGGTCTTGTAGAGTGCTGTCGGGTCCTGGAGTATTCTGTAGGGTTCCAGAGGGGCTCGTAGGGTTCCATCAAAATCTATAGGGTTCCCTAGGGGCCCATAGAGTCCCGTAGATTTCCGTAGGGACCTGTAGGGTTGTGTAAGTGCCCGCAGAAGTCTGTAGGAGTCTGTGGGATTCTGTAAGGTTCCGGAGGGTTCTGCAGGGTTCCGTAGGGACCCGTAGAGTTCCGTAGTGGCTGGTAAAGTTCCGTAGGGCCCTGTGGGGTTCTGTATGGACCTGTAGGGTTCCGTAGGGGCCTGCAGGGTTCCGTAAGTGCCCGCAGGTGTCTGTAGGGTTCCGTAGGGGTCTGTAGGGTTCCGTAGGCACCTGCAGTGTTCTGTAGGCGCCCATAGGGTTTTAGTGAGGTTCCGTTGTGTTGCTAAGGGTCTTGTAGAGTGCTGTCGGGTCCTGGAGTATTCTGTAGGGTTCCAGAGGGCCTCGTAGGGTTCCGTCGAAATCTGAAGGGGTCCCTAGGGGCCCGTAGAGTCCCGTAGATTGCCGTAGGGACCTGTAGGGTTGTGTAAGTGCCCGCAGGGGTTGGTAGGAGCTTGTAGGGTGCCATATGTTTCCGGAGGGTTGTGTAGGGTTCCGTAGGGGCCTGTGGTGTTCCCTAGGGGCCTGTAGAGTCTCGTACAGTTCCGTAGGGTCCTGTAGGTTTCCATAAGTGCCCGCAGAGGTCTGAAGGGGCCCGTACTGTTCCGTAAGGATCCATAGGGTTCCGTAGAGCTTCGTAGGTTCCCTAGAGGCCTCTGGAGTACCGCAGGAGCCAGTAGTGTTCCGTAGGGTCCTCTAGGGTTGAGTAAGTGCCCGCAGGAGTCTGTAGGAATCCGTGGGATTCTGTAAGGTTCTGGAGGGTTCTGCAGGGTTCCGTAGGGGCCCGTAGAGTTCCGTAGTGGCTGGTAAAGTTCCCTAGGGCCCTGTACCGTTCCGTAACTGCCTGCAAGGGTCTTTAGGCTTCCGTAGGGGCTGGTAGGGTTCCATAAAGTTTTGTGGGTTCCTGCAGAGTTCTGCAAGTGCCCGCAAGGGCCTGTAGGGGCCCACAGTGTTTCTGCCAGGTTCCGTAGAGTTCCGTAGGGGCCATATTTTTCTGTAGTGGCTGGTAGTATTCCGTAGGGGTCTGTAGGGTTCCGTAGGCGCCTGCAGTGTTCTGTAGGAGCCCATAGGGTTTTAGTGAGGTTCCGTTGCGTTGCTAAGGGTCTTGTAGAGTGCTGTTGGGTCCTGGAGTATTCTGTAGGGTTCCAGAGGGGCTCGTAGGGTTCCATCAAAATCTATAGGGTTCCCTAGGGGCCCATAGAGTCCCGTAGATTTCCGTAGGGACCTGTAGGGTTGTGTAAGTGCCCGCAGAAGTCTGTAGGAGTCTGTGGGATTCTGTAAGGTTCCGGAGGGTTCTGCAGGGTTCCGTAGGGACCCGTAGAGTTCCGTAGTGGCTGGTAAAGTTCCGTAGGGCCCTGTGGGGTTCTGTATGGACCTGTAGGGTTCCGTAGGGGCCTGCAGGGTTCCGTAAGTGCCCGCAGGTGTCTGTAGGGTTCCGTAGGGGTCTGTAGGGTTCCGTAGGCACCTGCAGTGTTCTGTAGGAGCCCATAGGGTTTTCGTGAGGTTCCGTTGTGTTGCTAAGGGTCTTGTAGAGTGCTGTCGGGTCCTGGAGTATTCTGTAGGGTTCCAGAGGGCCTCGTAGGGTTCCGTCGAAATCTGAAGGGTTCCCTAGGGGCCCGTAGAGTCCCGTAGATTGCCGTAGGGGCCTGTAGGGTTGTGTAAGTGCCCGCAGGGGTTGGTAGGAGCTTGTAGGGTGCCATATGTTTCCGGAGGGTTGTGTAGGGTTCCGTAGGGGCCTGTGGTGTTCCCTAGGGGCCTGTAGAGTCTCGTACAGTTCCGTAGGGTCCTGTAGGTTTCCATAAGCGCCCGCAGAGGTCTGAAGGGGCCCGTACTGTTCCGTAAGGATCCATAGGGTTCCGTAGAGCTTCGTAGGTTCCCTAGAGGCCTCTGGAGTACCGCAGGAGCCAGTAGTGTTCCGTAGGGTCCTCTAGGGTTGAGTAAGTGCCCGCAGGAGTCTGTAGGAATCCGTGGGATTCTGTAAGGTTCTGGAGGGTTCTGCAGGGTTCCGTAGGGGCCCGTAGAGTTCCGTAGTGGCTGGTAAAGTTCCCTAGGGCCCTGTACCGTTCCGTAACTGCCTGCAAGGGTCTTTAGGCTTCCGTAGGGGCTGGTAGGGTTCCATAAAGTTCCGTGGGTTCCTGCAGAGTTCTGCAAGTGCCCGCAAGGGCCTGTAGGGGCCCACAGTGTTTCTGCCAGGTTCCGTAGAGTTCCGTAGGGGCCATATTTTTCTGTAGTGGCTGGTAGTATTCCGTAGGGGTCTGTAGGGTTCCGTAGGCGCCTGCAGTGTTCTGTAGGAGCCCATAGGGTTTTAGTGAGGTTCCGTTGTGTTGCTCAGGGTCTTGTAGAGTGCTGTCGGGTCCTGGAGTATTCTGTAGGGTTCCAGAGGGGCTCGTAGGGTTCCATCAAAATCTATAGGGTTCCCTAGGGGCCCATAGAGTCCCGTAGATTTCCGTAGGGACCTGTAGGGTTGTGTAAGTGCCCGCAGAAGTCTGTAGGAGTCTGTGGGATTCTGTAAGGTTCCGGAGGGTTCTGCAGGGTTCCGTAGGGACCCGTAGAGTTCCGTAGTGGCTGGTAAAGTTCCGTAGGGCCCTGTGGGGTTCTGTATGGACCTGTAGGGTTCCGTAGGGGCCTGCAGGGTTCCGTAAGTGCCCGCAGGTGTCTGTAGGGTTCCGTAGGGGTCTGTAGGGTTCCGTAGGCACCTGCAGTGTTCTGTAGGCGCCCATAGGGTTTTAGTGAGGTTCCGTTGTGTTGCTAAGGGTCTTGTAGAGTGCTGTCGGGTCCTGGAGTATTCTGTAGGGTTCCAGAGGGCCTCGTAGGGTTCCGTCGAAATCTGAAGGGTTCCCTAGGGGCCCGTAGAGTCCCGTAGATTGCCGTAGGGACCTGTAGGGTTGTGTAAGTGCCCGCAGGGGTTGGTAGGAGCTTGTAGGGTGCCATATGTTTCCGGAGGGTTGTGTAGGGTTCCGTAGGGGCCTGTGGTGTTCCCTAGGGGCCTGTAGAGTCTCGTACAGTTCCGTAGGGTCCTGTAGGTTTCCATAAGTGCCCGCAGAGGTGTGAAGGGGCCCGTACTGTTCCGTAAGGATCCATAGGGTTCCGTAGAGCTTCGTAGGTTCCCTAGAGGCCTCTGGAGTACCGCAGGAGCCAGTAGTGTTCCGTAGGGTCCTCTAGGGTTGAGTAAGTGCCCGCAGGAGTCTGTAGGAATCCGTGGGATTCTGTAAGGTTCTGGAGGGTTCTGCAGGGTTCCGTAGGGGCCCGTAGAGTTCCGTAGTGGCTGGTAAAGTTCCCTAGGGCCCTGTACCGTTCCGTAACTGCCTGCAAGGGTCTTTAGGCTTCCGTAGGGGCTGGTAGGGTTCCATAAAGTTCCGTGGGTTCCTGCAGAGTTCTGCAAGTGCCCGCAAGGGCCTGTAGGGGCCCACAGTGTTTCTGCCAGGTTCCGTAGAGTTCCGTAGGGGCCATATTTTTCTGTAGTGGCTGGTAGTATTCCGTAGGGGTCTGTAGGGTTCCGTAGGCGCCTGCAGTGTTCTGTAGGAGCCCATAGGGTTTTAGTGAGGTTCCGTTGTGTTGCTCAGGGTCTTGTAGAGTGCTGTCGGGTCCTGGAGTATTCTGTAGGGTTCCAGAGGGGCTCGTAGGGTTCCATCAAAATCTATAGGGTTCCCTAGGGGCCCATAGAGTCCCGTAGATTTCCGTAGGGACCTGTAGGGTTGTGTAAGTGCCCGCAGAAGTCTGTAGGAGTCTGTGGGATTCTGTAAGGTTCCGGAGGGTTCTGCAGGGTTCCGTAGGGACCCGTAGAGTTCCGTAGTGGCTGGTAAAGTTCCGTAGGGCCCTGTGGGGTTCTGTATGGACCTGTAGGGTTCCGTAGGGGCCTGCAGGGTTCCGTAAGTGCCCGCAGGTGTCTGTAGGGTTCCGTAGGGGTCTGTAGGGTTCCGTAGGCACCTGCAGTGTTCTGTAGGCGCCCATAGGGTTTTAGTGAGGTTCCGTTGTGTTGCTAAGGGTCTTGTAGAGTGCTGTCGGGTCCTGGAGTATTCTGTAGGGTTCCAGAGGGCCTCGTAGGGTTCCGTCGAAATCTGAAGGGTTCCCTAGGGGCCCGTAGAGTCCCGTAGATTGCCGTAGGGACCTGTAGGGTTGTGTAAGTGCCCGCAGGGGTTGGTAGGAGCTTGTAGGGTGCCATATGTTTCCGGAGGGTTGTGTAGGGTTCCGTAGGGGCCTGTGGTGTTCCCTAGGGGCCTGTAGAGTCTCGTACAGTTCCGTAGGGTCCTGTAGGTTTCCATAAGTGCCCGCAGAGGTGTGAAGGGGCCCGTACTGTTCCGTAAGGATCCATAGGGTTCCGTAGAGCTTCGTAGGTTCCCTAGAGGCCTCTGGAGTACCGCAGGAGCCAGTAGTGTTCCGTAGGGTCCTCTAGGGTTGAGTAAGTGCCCGCAGGAGTCTGTAGGAATCCGTGGGATTCTGTAAGGTTCTGGAGGGTTCTGCAGGGTTCCGTAGGGGCCCGTAGAGTTCCGTAGTGGCTGGTAAAGTTCCCTAGGGCCCTGTACCGTTCCGTAACTGCCTGCAAGGGTCTTTAGGCTTCCGTAGGGGCTGGTAGGGTTCCATAAAGTTCCGTGGGTTCCTGCAGAGTTCTGCAAGTGCCCGCAAGGGCCTGTAGGGGCCCACAGTGTTTCTGCCAGGTTCCGTAGAGTTCCGTAGGGGCCATATTTTTCTGTAGTGGCTGGTAGTATTCCGTAGGGGTCTGTAGGGTTCCGTAGGCGCCTGCAGTGTTCTGTAGGAGCCCATAGGGTTTTAGTGAGGTTCCGTTGTGTTGCTCAGGGTCTTGTAGAGTGCTGTCGGGTCCTGGAGTATTCTGTAGGGTTCCAGAGGGGCTCGTAGGGTTCCATCAAAATCTATAGGGTTCCCTAGGGGCCCATAGAGTCCCGTAGATTTCCGTAGGGACCTGTAGGGTTGTGTAAGTGCCCGCAGAAGTCTGTAGGAGTCTGTGGGATTCTGTAAGGTTCCGGAGGGTTCTGCAGGGTTCCGTAGGGACCCGTAGAGTTCCGTAGTGGCTGGTAAAGTTCCGTAGGGCCCTGTGGGGTTCTGTATGGACCTGTAGGGTTCCGTAGGGGCCTGCAGGGTTCCGTAAGTGCCCGCAGGTGTCTGTAGGGTTCCGTAGGGGTCTGTAGGGTTCCGTAGGCACCTGCAGTGTTCTGTAGGCGCCCATAGGGTTTTAGTGAGGTTCCGTTGTGTTGCTAAGGGTCTTGTAGAGTGCTGTCGGGTCCTGGAGTATTCTGTAGGGTTCCAGAGGGCCTCGTAGGGTTCCGTCGAAATCTGAAGGGTTCCCTAGGGGCCCGTAGAGTCCCGTAGATTGCCGTAGGGACCTGTAGGGTTGTGTAAGTGCCCGCAGGGGTTGGTAGGAGCTTGTAGGGTGCCATATGTTTCCGGAGGGTTGTGTAGGGTTCCGTAGGGGCCTGTGGTGTTCCCTAGGGGCCTGTAGAGTCTCGTACAGTTCCGTAGGGTCCTGTAGGTTTCCATAAGCGCCCGCAGAGGTCTGAAGGGGCCCGTACTGTTCCGTAAGGATCCATAGGGTTCCGTAGAGCTTCGTAGGTTCCCTAGAGGCCTCTGGAGTACCGCAGGAGCCAGTAGTGTTCCGTAGGGTCCTCTAGGGTTGAGTAAGTGCCCGCAGGAGTCTGTAGGAATCCGTGGGATTCTGTAAGGTTCTGGAGGGTTCTGCAGGGTTCCGTAGGGGCCCGTAGAGTTCCGTAGTGGCTGGTAAAGTTCCCTAGGGCCCTGTACCGTTCCGTAACTGCCTGCAAGGGTCTTTAGGCTTCCGTAGGGGCTGGTAGGGTTCCATAAAGTTCCGTGGGTTCCTGCAGAGTTCTGCAAGTGCCCGCAAGGGCCTGTAGGGGCCCACAGTGTTTCTGCCAGGTTCCGTAGAGTTCCGTAGGGGCCATATTTTTCTGTAGTGGCTGGTAGTATTCCGTAGGGGTCTGTAGGGTTCCGTAGGCGCCTGCAGTGTTCTGTAGGAGCCCATAGGGTTTTAGTGAGGTTCCGTTGTGTTGCTCAGGGTCTTGTAGAGTGCTGTCGGGTCCTGGAGTATTCTGTAGGGTTCCAGAGGGGCTCGTAGGGTTCCATCAAAATCTATAGGGTTCCCTAGGGGCCCATAGAGTCCCGTAGATTTCCGTAGGGACCTGTAGGGTTGTGTAAGTGCCCGTAGAAGTCTGTAGGAGTCTGTGGGATTCTGTAAGGTTCCGGAGGGTTCTGCAGGGTTCCGTAGGGACCCGTAGAGTTCCGTAGTGGCTGGTAAAGTTCCGTAGGGCCCTGTGGGGTTCTGTATGGACCTGTAGGGTTCCGTAGGGGCCTGCAGGGTTCCGTAAGTGCCCGCAGGTGTCTGTAGGGTTCCGTAGGGGTCTGTAGGGTTCCGTAGGGTTCCGTAGGCACCTGCAGTGTTCTGTAGGCGCCCATAGGGTTTTGGTGAGGTTCCGTTGTGTTGCTAAGGGTCTTGTAGAGTGCTGTCGGGTCCTGGAGTATTCTGTAGGGTTCCAGAGGGCCTCGTAGGGTTCCGTCGAAATCTGAAGGGTTCCCTAGGGGCCCGTAGAGTCCCGTAGATTGCCGTAGGGGCCTGTAGGGTTGTGTAAGTGCCCGCAGGGGTTGGTAGGAGCTTGTAGGGTGCCATATGTTTCCGGAGGGTTGTGTAGGGTTCCGTAGGGGCCTGTGGTGTTCCCTAGGGGCCTGTAGAGTCTCGTACAGTTCCGTAGGGTCCTGTAGGTTTCCATAAGCGCCCGCAGAGGTCTGAAGGGGCCCGTACTGTTCCGTAAGGATCCATAGGGTTCCGTAGAGCTTCGTAGGTTCCCTAGAGGCCTCTGGAGTACCGCAGGAGCCAGTAGTGTTCCGTAGGGTCCTCTAGGGTTGAGTAAGTGCCCGCAGGAGTCTGTAGGAATCCGTGGGATTCTGTAAGGTTCTGGAGGGTTCTGCAGGGTTCCGTAGGGGCCCGTAGAGTTCCGTAGTGGCTGGTAAAGTTCCCTAGGGCCCTGTACCGTTCCGTAACTGCCTGCAAGGGTCTTTAGGCTTCCGTAGGGGCTGGTAGGGTTCCATAAAGTTCCGTGGGTTCCTGCAGAGTTCTGCAAGTGCCCGCAAGGGCCTGTAGGGGCCCACAGTGTTTCTGCCAGGTTCCGTAGAGTTCCGTAGGGGCCATATTTTTCTGTAGTGGCTGGTAGTATTCCGTAGGGGTCTGTAGGGTTCCGTAGGCGCCTGCAGTGTTCTGTAGGAGCCCATAGGGTTTTAGTGAGGTTCCGTTGTGTTGCTCAGGGTCTTGTAGAGTGCTGTCGGGTCCTGGAGTATTCTGTAGGGTTCCAGAGGGGCTCGTAGGGTTCCATCAAAATCTATAGGGTTCCCTAGGGGCCCATAGAGTCCCGTAGATTTCCGTAGGGACCTGTAGGGTTGTGTAAGTGCCCGCAGAAGTCTGTAGGAGTCTGTGGGATTCTGTAAGGTTCCGGAGGGTTCTGCAGGGTTCCGTAGGGACCCGTAGAGTTCCGTAGTGGCTGGTAAAGTTCCGTAGGGCCCTGTGGGGTTCTGTATGGACCTGTAGGGTTCCGTAGGGGCCTGCAGGGTTCCGTAAGTGCCCGCAGGTGTCTGTAGGGTTCCGTAGGGGTCTGTAGGGTTCCGTAGGCACCTGCAGTGTTCTGTAGGCGCCCATAGGGTTTTAGTGAGGTTCCGTTGTGTTGCTAAGGGTCTTGTAGAGTGCTGTCGGGTCCTGGAGTATTCTGTAGGGTTCCAGAGGGCCTCGTAGGGTTCCGTCGAAATCTGAAGGGTTCCCTAGGGGCCCGTAGAGTCCCGTAGATTGCCGTAGGGACCTGTAGGGTTGTGTAAGTGCCCGCAGGGGTTGGTAGGAGCTTGTAGGGTGCCATATGTTTCCGGAGGGTTGTGTAGGGTTCCGTAGGGGCCTGTGGTGTTCCCTAGGGGCCTGTAGAGTCTCGTACAGTTCCGTAGGGTCCTGTAGGTTTCCATAAGCGCCCGCAGAGGTCTGAAGGGGCCCGTACTGTTCCGTAAGGATCCATAGGGTTCCGTAGAGCTTCGTAGGTTCCCTAGAGGCCTCTGGAGTACCGCAGGAGCCAGTAGTGTTCCGTAGGGTCCTCTAGGGTTGAGTAAGTGCCCGCAGGAGTCTGTAGGAATCCGTGGGATTCTGTAAGGTTCTGGAGGGTTCTGCAGGGTTCCGTAGGGGCCCGTAGAGTTCCGTAGTGGCTGGTAAAGTTCCCTAGGGCCCTGTACCGTTCCGTAACTGCCTGCAAGGGTCTTTAGGCTTCCGTAGGGGCTGGTAGGGTTCCATAAAGTTCCGTGGGTTCCTGCAGAGTTCTGCAAGTGCCCGCAAGGGCCTGTAGGGGCCCACAGTGTTTCTGCCAGGTTCCGTAGAGTTCCGTAGGGGCCATATTTTTCTGTAGTGGCTGGTAGTATTCCGTAGGGGTCTGTAGGGTTCCGTAGGCGCCTGCAGTGTTCTGTAGGAGCCCATAGGGTTTTAGTGAGGTTCCGTTGTGTTGCTCAGGGTCTTGTAGAGTGCTGTCGGGTCCTGGAGTATTCTGTAGGGTTCCAGAGGGGCTCGTAGGGTTCCATCAAAATCTATAGGGTTCCCTAGGGGCCCATAGAGTCCCGTAGATTTCCGTAGGGACCTGTAGGGTTGTGTAAGTGCCCGTAGAAGTCTGTAGGAGTCTGTGGGATTCTGTAAGGTTCCGGAGGGTTCTGCAGGGTTCCGTAGGGACCCGTAGAGTTCCGTAGTGGCTGGTAAAGTTCCGTAGGGCCCTGTGGGGTTCTGTATGGACCTGTAGGGTTCCGTAGGGGCCTGCAGGGTTCCGTAAGTGCCCGCAGGTGTCTGTAGGGTTCCGTAGGGGTCTGTAGGGTTCCGTAGGGTTCCGTAGGCACCTGCAGTGTTCTGTAGGCGCCCATAGGGTTTTAGTGAGGTTCCGTTGTGTTGCTAAGGGTCTTGTAGAGTGCTGTCGGGTCCTGGAGTATTCTGTAGGGTTCCAGAGGGCCTCGTAGGGTTCCGTCGAAATCTGAAGGGTTCCCTAGGGGCCCGTAGAGTCCCGTAGATTGCCGTAGGGGCCTGTAGGGTTGTGTAAGTGCCCGCAGGGGTTGGTAGGAGCTTGTAGGGTGCCATATGTTTCCGGAGGGTTGTGTAGGGTTCCGTAGGGGCCTGTGGTGTTCCCTAGGGGCCTGTAGAGTCTCGTACAGTTCCGTAGGGTCCTGTAGGTTTCCATAAGCGCCCGCAGAGGTCTGAAGGGGCCCGTACTGTTCCGTAAGGATCCATAGGGTTCCGTAGAGCTTCGTAGGTTCCCTAGAGGCCTCTGGAGTACCGCAGGAGCCAGTAGTGTTCCGTAGGGTCCTCTAGGGTTGAGTAAGTGCCCGCAGGAGTCTGTAGGAATCCGTGGGATTCTGTAAGGTTCTGGAGGGTTCTGCAGGGTTCCGTAGGGGCCTGTAGAGTTCCGTAGTGGCTGGTAAAGTTCCCTAGGGCCCTGTACCGTTCCGTAACTGCCTGCAAGGGTCTTTAGGCTTCCGTAGGGGCTGGTAGGGTTCCATAAAGTTTTGTGGGTTCCTGCAGAGTTCTGCAAGTGCCCGCAAGGGCCTGTAGGGGCCCACAGTGTTTCTGCCAGGTTCCGTAGAGTTCCGTAGGGGCCATATTTTTCTGTAGTGGCTGGTAGTATTCCGTAGGGGTCTGTAGGGTTCCGTAGGCGCCTGCAGTATTCTGTAGGAGCCCATAGGGTTTTAGTGAGGTTCCGTTGTGTTGCTAAGGGTCTTGTAGAGTGCTGTCGGGTCCTGGAGTATTCTGTAGGGTTCCAGAGGGGCTCGTAGGGTTCCATCAAAATCTATAGGGTTCCCTAGGGGCCCATAGAGTCCCGTAGATTTCCGTAGGGACCTGTAGGGTTGTGTAAGTGCCCGCAGAAGTCTGTAGGAGTCTGTGGGATTCTGTAAGGTTCCGGAGGGTTCTGCAGGGTTCCGTAGGGACCCGTAGAGTTCCGTAGTGGCTGGTAAAGTTCCGTAGGGCCCTGTGGGGTTCTGTATGGACCTGTAGGGTTCCGTAGGGGCCTGCAGGGTTCCGTAAGTGCCCGCAGGTGTCTGTAGGGTTCCGTAGGGGTCTGTAGGGTTCCGTAGGCACCTGCAGTGTTCTGTAGGAGCCCATAGGGTTTTAGTGAGGTTCCGTTGTGTTGCTAAGGGTCTTGTAGAGTGCTGTCGGGTCCTGGAGTATTCTGTAGGGTTCCAGAGGGCCTCGTAGGGTTCCGTCGAAATCTGAAGGGTTCCCTAGGGGCCCGTAGAGTCCCGTAGATTGCCGTAGGGGCCTGTAGGGTTGTGTAAGTGCCCGCAGGGGTTGGTAGGAGCTTGTAGGGTGCCATATGTTTCCGGAGGGTTGTGTAGGGTTCCGTAGGGGCCTGTGGTGTTCCCTAGGGGCCTGTAGAGTCTCGTACAGTTCCGTAGGGTCCTGTAGGTTTCCATAAGCGCCCGCAGAGGTCTGAAGGGGCCCGTACTGTTCCGTAAGGATCCATAGGGTTCCGTAGAGCTTCGTAGGTTCCCTAGAGGCCTCTGGAGTACCGCAGGAGCCAGTAGTGTTCCGTAGGGTCCTCTAGGGTTGAGTAAGTGCCCGCAGGAGTCTGTAGGAATCCGTGGGATTCTGTAAGGTTCTGGAGGGTTCTGCAGGGTTCCGTAGGGGCCCGTAGAGTTCCGTAGTGGCTGGTAAAGTTCCCTAGGGCCCTGTACCGTTCCGTAACTGCCTGCAAGGGTCTTTAGGCTTCCGTAGGGGCTGGTAGGGTTCCATAAAGTTCCGTGGGTTCCTGCAGAGTTCTGCAAGTGCCCGCAAGGGCCTGTAGGGGCCCACAGTGTTTCTGCCAGGTTCCGTAGAGTTCCGTAGGGGCCATATTTTTCTGTAGTGGCTGGTAGTATTCCGTAGGGGTCTGTAGGGTTCCGTAGGCGCCTGCAGTGTTCTGTAGGAGCCCATAGCGTTTTAGTGAGGTTCCGTTGTGTTGCTCAGGGTCTTGTAGAGTGCTGTCGGGTCCTGGAGTATTCTGTAGGGTTCCAGAGGGCCTCGTAGGGTTCCATCGAAATCTGTAGGGTTCCCTAGGGGCCCATAGAGTCCCGTAGATTTCCGTAGGGACCTGTAGGGTTGTGTAAGTGCCCGCAGAAGTCTGTAGGAGTCTGTGGGATTCTGTAAGGTTCCGGAGGGTTCTGCAGGGTTCCGTAGGGACCCGTAGAGTTCCGTAGTGGCTGGTAAAGTTCCGTAGGGCCCTGTGGGGTTCTGTATGGACCTGTAGGGTTCCGTAGGGGCCTGCAGGGTTCCGTAAGTGCCCGCAGGTGTCTGTAGGGTTCCGTAGGGGTCTGTAGGGTTCCGTAGGCACCTGCAGTGTTCTGTAGGAGCCCATAGGGTTTTAGTGAGGTTCCGTTGTGTTGCTAAGGGTCTTGTAGAGTGCTGTCGGGTCCTGGAGTATTCTGTAGGGTTCCAGAGGGCCTCGTAGGGTTCCGTCGAAATCTGAAGGGTTCCCTAGGGGCCCGTAGAGTCCCGTAGATTGCCGTAGGGACCTGTAGGGTTGTGTAAGTGCCCGCAGGGGTTGGTAGGAGCTTGTAGGGTGCCATATGTTTCCGGAGGGTTGTGTAGGGTTCCGTAGGGGCCTGTGGTGTTCCCTAGGGGCCTGTAGAGTCTCGTACAGTTCCGTAGGGTCCTGTAGGTTTCCATAAGCGCCCGCAGAGGTCTGAAGGGGCCCGTACTGTTCCGTAAGGATCCATAGGGTTCCGTAGAGCTTCGTAGGTTCCCTAGAGGCCTCTGGAGTACCGCAGGAGCCAGTAGTGTTCCGTAGGGTCCTCTAGGGTTGAGTAAGTGCCCGCAGGAGTCTGTAGGAATCCGTGGGATTCTGTAAGGTTCTGGAGGGTTCTGCAGGGTTCCGTAGGGGCCCGTAGAGTTCCGTAGTGGCTGGTAAAGTTCCCTAGGGCCCTGTACCGTTCCGTAACTGCCTGCAAGGGTCTTTAGGCTTCCGTAGGGGCTGGTAGGGTTCCATAAAGTTCCGTGGGTTCCTGCAGAGTTCTGCAAGTGCCCGCAAGGGCCTGTAGGGGCCCACAGTGTTTCTGCCAGGTTCCGTAGAGTTCCGTAGGGGCCATATTTTTCTGTAGTGGCTGGTAGTATTCCGTAGGGGTCTGTAGGGTTCCGTAGGCGCCTGCAGTGTTCTGTAGGAGCCCATAGGGTTTTAGTGAGGTTCCGTTGTGTTGCTCAGGGTCTTGTAGAGTGCTGTCGGGTCCTGGAGTATTCTGTAGGGTTCCAGAGGGGCTCGTAGGGTTCCATCAAAATCTATAGGGTTCCCTAGGGGCCCATAGAGTCCCGTAGATTTCCGTAGGGACCTGTAGGGTTGTGTAAATGCCCGCAGAAGTCTGTAGGAGTCTGTGGGATTCTGTAAGGTTCCGGAGGGTTCTGCAGGGTTCCGTAGGGACCCGTAGAGTTCCGTAGTGGCTGGTAAAGTTCCGTAGGGCCCTGTGGGGTTCTGTATGGACCTGTAGGGTTCCGTAGGGGCCTGCAGGGTTCCGTAAGTGCCCGCAGGTGTCTGTAGGGTTCCGTAGGGGTCTGTAGGGTTCCGTAGGCACCTGCAGTGTTCTGTAGGCGCCCATAGGGTTTTAGTGAGGTTCCGTTGTGTTGCTAAGGGTCTTGTAGAGTGCTGTCGGGTCCTGGAGTATTCTGTAGGGTTCCAGAGGGCCTCGTAGGGTTCCGTCGAAATCTGAAGGGTTCCCTAGGGGCCCGTAGAGTCCCGTAGATTGCCGTAGGGACCTGTAGGGTTGTGTAAGTGCCCGCAGGGGTTGGTAGGAGCTTGTAGGGTGCCATATGTTTCCGGAGGGTTGTGTAGGGTTCCGTAGGGGCCTGTGGTGTTCCCTAGGGGCCTGTAGAGTCTCGTACAGTTCCGTAGGGTCCTGTAGGTTTCCATAAGCGCCCGCAGAGGTCTGAAGGGGCCCGTACTGTTCCGTAAGGATCCATAGGGTTCCGTAGAGCTTCGTAGGTTCCCTAGAGGCCTCTGGAGTACCGCAGGAGCCAGTAGTGTTCCGTAGGGTCCTCTAGGGTTGAGTAAGTGCCCACAGGAGTCTGTAGGAATCCGTGGGATTCTGTAAGGTTCTGGAGGGTTCTGCAGGGTTCCGTAGGGGCCCGTAGAGTTCCGTAGTGGCTGGTAAAGTTCCCTAGGGCCCTGTACCATTCCGTAACTGCCTGCAAGGGTCTTTAGGCTTCCGTAGGGGCTGGTAGGGTTCCATAAAGTTCCGTGGGTTCCTGCAGAGTTCTGCAAGTGCCCGCAAGGGCCTGTAGGGGCCCACAGTGTTTCTGCCAGGTTCCGTAGAGTTCCGTAGGGGCCATATTTTTCTGTAGTGGCTGGTAGTATTCCGTAGGGGTCTGTAGGGTTCCGTAGGCGCCTGCAGTGTTCTGTAGGAGCCCATAGGGTTTTAGTGAGGTTCCGTTGTGTTGCTCAGGGTCTTGTAGAGTGCTGTCGGGTCCTGGAGTATTCTGTAGGGTTCCAGAGGGCCTCGTAGGGTTCCATCGAAATCTGTAGGGTTCCCTAGGGGCCCATAGAGTCCCGTAGATTTCCGTAGGGACCTGTAGGGTTGTGTAAGTGCCCGCAGAAGTCTGTAGGAGTCTGTGGGATTCTGTAAGGTTCCGGAGGGTTCTGCAGGGTTCCGTAGGGACCCGTAGAGTTCCGTAGTGGCTGGTAAAGTTCCGTAGGGCCCTGTGGGGTTCTGTATGGACCTGTAGGGTTCCGTAGGGGCCTGCAGGGTTCCGTAAGTGCCCGCAGGTGTCTGTAGGGTTCCGTAGGGGTCTGTAGGGTTCCGTAGGCACCTGCAGTGTTCTGTAGGAGCCCATAGGGTTTTAGTGAGGTTCCGTTGTGTTGCTAAGGGTCTTGTAGAGTGCTGTCGGGTCCTGGAGTATTCTGTAGGGTTCCAGAGGGCCTCGTAGGGTTCCGTCGAAATCTGAAGGGTTCCCTAGGGGCCCGTAGAGTCCCGTAGATTGCCGTAGGGGCCTGTAGGGTTGTGTAAGTGCCCGCAGGGGTTGGTAGGAGCTTGTAGGGTGCCATATGTTTCCGGAGGGTTGTGTAGGGTTCCGTAGGGGCCTGTGGTGTTCCCTAGGGGCCTGTAGAGTCTCGTACAGTTCCGTAGGGTCCTGTAGGTTTCCATAAGCGCCCGCAGAGGTCTGAAGGGGCCCGTACTGTTCCGTAAGGATCCATAGGGTTCCGTAGAGCTTCGTAGGTTCCCTAGAGGCCTCTGGAGTACCGCAGGAGCCAGTAGTGTTCCGTAGGGTCCTCTAGGGTTGAGTAAGTGCCCGCAGGAGTCTGTAGGAATCCGTGGGATTCTGTAAGGTTCTGGAGGGTTCTGCAGGGTTCCGTAGGGGCCCGTAGAGTTCCGTAGTGGCTGGTAAAGTTCCCTAGGGCCCTGTACCGTTCCGTAACTGCCTGCAAGGGTCTTTAGGCTTCCGTAGGGGCTGGTAGGGTTCCATAAAGTTCCGTGGGTTCCTGCAGAGTTCTGCAAGTGCCCGCAAGGGCCTGTAGGGGCCCACAGTGTTTCTGCCAGGTTCCGTAGAGTTCCGTAGGGGCCATATTTTTCTGTAGTGGCTGGTAGTATTCCGTAGGGGTCTGTAGGGTTCCGTAGGCGCCTGCAGTGTTCTGTAGGAGCCCATAGGGTTTTAGTGAGGTTCCGTTGTGTTGCTAAGGGTCTTGTAGAGTGCTGTCGGGTCCTGGAGTATTCTGTAGGGTTCCAGAGGGGCTCGAAGGGTTCCATCAAAATCTATAGGGTTCCCTAGGGGCCCATAGAGTCCCGTAGATTTCCGTAGGGACCTGTAGGGTTGTGTAAGTGCCCGTAGAAGTCTGTAGGAGTCTGTGGGATTCTGTAAGGTTCCGGAGGGTTCTGCAGGGTTCCGTAGGGACCCGTAGAGTTCCGTAGTGGCTGGTAAAGTTCCGTAGGGCCCTGTGGGGTTCTGTATGGACCTGTAGGGTTCCGTAGGGGCCTGCAGGGTTCCGTAAGTGCCCGCAGGTGTCTGTAGGGTTCCGTAGGGGTCTGTAGGGTTCCGTAGGCACCTGCAGTGTTCTGTAGGCGCCCATAGGGTTTTAGTGAGGTTCCGTTGTGTTGCTAAGGGTCTTGTAGAGTGCTGTCGGGTCCTGGAGTATTCTGTAGGGTTCCAGAGGGCCTCGTAGGGTTCCGTCGAAATCTGAAGGGTTCCCTAGGGGCCCGTAGAGTCCCGTAGATTGCCGTAGGGGCCTGTAGGGTTGTGTAAGTGCCCGCAGGGGTTGGTAGGAGCTTGTAGGGTGCCATATGTTTCCGGAGGGTTGTGTAGGGTTCCGTAGGGGCCTGTGGTGTTCCCTAGGGGCCTGTAGAGTCTCGTACAGTTCCGTAGGGTCCTGTAGGTTTCCATAAGCGCCCGCAGAGGTCTGAAGGGGCCCGTACTGTTCCGTAAGGATCCATAGGGTTCCGTAGAGCTTCGTAGGTTCCCTAGAGGCCTCTGGAGTACCGCAGGAGCCAGTAGTGTTCCGTAGGGTCCTCTAGGGTTGAGTAAGTGCCCGCAGGAGTCTGTAGGAATCCGTGGGATTCTGTAAGGTTCTGGAGGGTTCTGCAGGGTTCCGTAGGGGCCCGTAGAGTTCCGTAGTGGCTGGTAAAGTTCCCTAGGGCCCTGTACCGTTCCGTAACTGCCTGCAAGGGTCTTTAGGCTTCCGTAGGGGCTGGTAGGGTTCCATAAAGTTCCGTGGGTTCCTGCAGAGTTCTGCAAGTGCCCGCAAGGGCCTGTAGGGGCCCACAGTGTTTCTGCCAGGTTCCGTAGAGTTCCGTAGGGGCCATATTTTTCTGTAGTGGCTGGTAGTATTCCGTAGGGGTCTGTAGGGTTCCGTAGGCGCCTGCAGTGTTCTGTAGGAGCCCATAGCGTTTTAGTGAGGTTCCGTTGTGTTGCTCAGGGTCTTGTAGAGTGCTGTCGGGTCCTGGAGTATTCTGTAGGGTTCCAGAGGGCCTCGTAGGGTTCCATCGAAATCTGTAGGGTTCCCTAGGGGCCCATAGAGTCCCGTAGATTTCCGTAGGGACCTGTAGGGTTGTGTAAGTGCCCGCAGAAGTCTGTAGGAGTCTGTGGGATTCTGTAAGGTTCCGGAGGGTTCTGCAGGGTTCCGTAGGGACCCGTAGAGTTCCGTAGTGGCTGGTAAAGTTCCGTAGGGCCCTGTGGGGTTCTGTATGGACCTGTAGGGTTCCGTAGGGGCCTGCAGGGTTCCGTAAGTGCCCGCAGGTGTCTGTAGGGTTCCGTAGGGGTCTGTAGGGTTCCGTAGGCACCTGCAGTGTTCTGTAGGAGCCCATAGGGTTTTAGTGAGGTTCCGTTGTGTTGCTAAGGGTCTTGTAGAGTGCTGTCGGGTCCTGGAGTATTCTGTAGGGTTCCAGAGGGCCTCGTAGGGTTCCGTCGAAATCTGAAGGGTTCCCTAGGGGCCCGTAGAGTCCCGTAGATTGCCGTAGGGGCCTGTAGGGTTGTGTAAGTGCCCGCAGGGGTTGGTAGGAGCTTGTAGGGTGCCATATGTTTCCGGAGGGTTGTGTAGGGTTCCGTAGGGGCCTGTGGTGTTCCCTAGGGGCCTGTAGAGTCTCGTACAGTTCCGTAGGGTCCTGTAGGTTTCCATAAGCGCCCGCAGAGGTCTGAAGGGGCCCGTACTGTTCCGTAAGGATCCATAGGGTTCCGTAGAGCTTCGTAGGTTCCCTAGAGGCCTCTGGAGTACCGCAGGAGCCAGTAGTGTTCCGTAGGGTCCTCTAGGGTTGAGTAAGTGCCCGCAGGAGTCTGTAGGAATCCGTGGGATTCTGTAAGGTTCTGGAGGGTTCTGCAGGGTTCCGTAGGGGCCCGTAGAGTTCCGTAGTGGCTGGTAAAGTTCCCTAGGGCCCTGTACCGTTCCGTAACTGCCTGCAAGGGTCTTTAGGCTTCCGTAGGGGCTGGTAGGGTTCCATAAAGTTCCGTGGGTTCCTGCAGAGTTCTGCAAGTGCCCGCAAGGGCCTGTAGGGGCCCACAGTGTTTCTGCCAGGTTCCGTAGAGTTCCGTAGGGGCCATATTTTTCTGTAGTGGCTGGTAGTATTCCGTAGGGGTCTGTAGGGTTCCGTAGGCGCCTGCAGTGTTCTGTAGGAGCCCATAGGGTTTTAGTGAGGTTCCGTTGTGTTGCTCAGGGTCTTGTAGAGTGCTGTCGGGTCCTGGAGTATTCTGTAGGGTTCCAGAGGGGCTCGTAGGGTTCCATCAAAATCTATAGGGTTCCCTAGGGGCCCATAGAGTCCCGTAGATTTCCGTAGGGACCTGTAGGGTTGTGTAAGTGCCCGCAGAAGTCTGTAGGAGTCTGTGGGATTCTGTAAGGTTCCGGAGGGTTCTGCAGGGTTCCGTAGGGACCCGTAGAGTTCCGTAGTGGCTGGTAAAGTTCCGTAGGGCCCTGTGGGGTTCTGTATGGACCTGTAGGGTTCCGTAGGGGCCTGCAGGGTTCCGTAAGTGCCCGCAGGTGTCTGTAGGGTTCCGTAGGGGTCTGTAGGGTTCCGTAGGCACCTGCAGTGTTCTGTAGGCGCCCATAGGGTTTTAGTGAGGTTCCGTTGTGTTGCTAAGGGTCTTGTAGAGTGCTGTCGGGTCCTGGAGTATTCTGTAGGGTTCCAGAGGGCCTCGTAGGGTTCCGTCGAAATCTGAAGGGTTCCCTAGGGGCCCGTAGAGTCCCGTAGATTGCCGTAGGGACCTGTAGGGTTGTGTAAGTGCCCGCAGGGGTTGGTAGGAGCTTGTAGGGTGCCATATGTTTCCGGAGGGTTGTGTAGGGTTCCGTAGGGGCCTGTGGTGTTCCCTAGGGGCCTGTAGAGTCTCGTACAGTTCCGTAGGGTCCTGTAGGTTTCCATAAGCACCCGCAGAGGTCTGAAGGGGCCCGTACTGTTCCGTAAGGATCCATAGGGTTCCGTAGAGCTTCGTAGGTTCCCTAGAGGCCTCTGGAGTACCGCAGGAGCCAGTAGTGTTCCGTAGGGTCCTCTAGGGTTGAGTAAGTGCCCACAGGAGTCTGTAGGAATCCGTGGGATTCTGTAAGGTTCTGGAGGGTTCTGCAGGGTTCCGTAGGGGCCCGTAGAGTTCCGTAGTGGCTGGTAAAGTTCCCTAGGGCCCTGTACCGTTCCGTAACTGCCTGCAAGGGTCTTTAGGCTTCCGTAGGGGCTGGTAGGGTTCCATAAAGTTCCGTGGGTTCCTGCAGAGTTCTGCAAGTGCCCGCAAGGGCCTGTAGGGGCCCACAGTGTTTCTGCCAGGTTCCGTAGAGTTCCGTAGGGGCCATATTTTTCTGTAGTGGCTGGTAGTATTCCGTAGGGGTCTGTAGGGTTCCGTAGGCGCCTGCAGTGTTCTGTAGGAGCCCATAGCGTTTTAGTGAGGTTCCGTTGTGTTGCTCAGGGTCTTGTAGAGTGCTGTCGGGTCCTGGAGTATTCTGTAGGGTTCCAGAGGGCCTCGTAGGGTTCCATCGAAATCTGTAGGGTTCCCTAGGGGCCCATAGAGTCCCGTAGATTTCCGTAGGGACCTGTAGGGTTGTGTAAGTGCCCGCAGAAGTCTGTAGGAGTCTGTGGGATTCTGTAAGGTTCCGGAGGGTTCTGCAGGGTTCCGTAGGGACCCGTAGAGTTCCGTAGTGGCTGGTAAAGTTCCGTAGGGCCCTGTGGGGTTCTGTATGGACCTGTAGGGTTCCGTAGGGGCCTGCAGGGTTCCGTAAGTGCCCGCAGGTGTCTGTAGGGTTCCGTAGGGGTCTGTAGGGTTCCGTAGGCACCTGCAGTGTTCTGTAGGAGCCCATAGGGTTTTAGTGAGGTTCCGTTGTGTTGCTAAGGGTCTTGTAGAGTGCTGTCGGGTCCTGGAGTATTCTGTAGGGTTCCAGAGGGCCTCGTAGGGTTCCGTCGAAATCTGAAGGGTTCCCTAGGGGCCCGTAGAGTCCCGTAGATTGCCGTAGGGACCTGTAGGGTTGTGTAAGTGCCCGCAGGGGTTGGTAGGAGCTTGTAGGGTGCCATATGTTTCCGGAGGGTTGTGTAGGGTTCCGTAGGGGCCTGTGGTGTTCCCTAGGGGCCTGTAGAGTCTCGTACAGTTCCGTAGGGTCCTGTAGGTTTCCATAAGTGCCCGCAGAGGTCTGAAGGGGCCCGTACTGTTCCGTAAGGATCCATAGGGTTCCGTAGAGCTTCGTAGGTTCCCTAGAGGCCTCTGGAGTACCGCAGGAGCCAGTAGTGTTCCGTAGGGTCCTCTAGGGTTGAGTAAGTGCCCGCAGGAGTCTGTAGGAATCCGTGGGATTCTGTAAGGTTCTGGAGGGTTCTGCAGGGTTCCGTAGGGGCCCGTAGAGTTCCGTAGTGGCTGGTAAAGTTCCCTAGGGCCCTGTACCGTTCCGTAACTGCCTGCAAGGGTCTTTAGGCTTCCGTAGGGGCTGGTAGGGTTCCATAAAGTTTTGTGGGTTCCTGCAGAGTTCTGCAAGTGCCCGCAAGGGCCTGTAGGGGCCCACAGTGTTTCTGCCAGGTTCCGTAGAGTTCCGTAGGGGCCATATTTTTCTGTAGTGGCTGGTAGTATTCCGTAGGGGTCTGTAGGGTTCCGTAGGCGCCTGCAGTGTTCTGTAGGAGCCCATAGGGTTTTAGTGAGGTTCCGTTGCGTTGCTAAGGGTCTTGTAGAGTGCTGTTGGGTCCTGGAGTATTCTGTAGGGTTCCAGAGGGGCTCGTAGGGTTCCATCAAAATCTATAGGGTTCCCTAGGGGCCCATAGAGTCCCGTAGATTTCCGTAGGGACCTGTAGGGTTGTGTAAGTGCCCGCAGAAGTCTGTAGGAGTCTGTGGGATTCTGTAAGGTTCCGGAGGGTTCTGCAGGGTTCCGTAGGGACCCGTAGAGTTCCGTAGTGGCTGGTAAAGTTCCGTAGGGCCCTGTGGGGTTCTGTATGGACATGTAGGGTTCCGTAGGGGCCTGCAGGGTTCCGTAAGTGCCCGCAGGTGTCTGTAGGGTTCCGTAGGGGTCTGTAGGGTTCCGTAGGCACCTGCAGTGTTCTGTAGGAGCCCATAGGGTTTTAGTGAGGTTCCGTTGTGTTGCTAAGGGTCTTGTAGAGTGCTGTCGGGTCCTGGAGTATTCTGTAGGGTTCCAGAGGGCCTCGTAGGGTTCCGTCGAAATCTGAAGGGTTCCCTAGGGGCCCGTAGAGTCCCGTAGATTGCCGTAGGGGCCTGTAGGGTTGTGTAAGTGCCCGCAGGGGTTGGTAGGAGCTTGTAGGGTGCCATATGTTTCCGGAGGGTTGTGTAGGGTTCCGTAGGGGCCTGTGGTGTTCCCTAGGGGCCTGTAGAGTCTCGTACAGTTCCGTAGGGTCCTGTAGGTTTCCATAAGCGCCCGCAGAGGTCTGAAGGGGCCCGTACTGTTCCGTAAGGATCCATAGGGTTCCGTAGAGCTTCGTAGGTTCCCTAGAGGCCTCTGGAGTACCGCAGGAGCCAGTAGTGTTCCGTAGGGTCCTCTAGGGTTGAGTAAGTGCCCGCAGGAGTCTGTAGGAATCCGTGGGATTCTGTAAGGTTCTGGAGGGTTCTGCAGGGTTCCGTAGGGGCCCGTAGAGTTCCGTAGTGGCTGGTAAAGTTCCCTAGGGCCCTGTACCGTTCCGTAACTGCCTGCAAGGGTCTTTAGGCTTCCGTAGGGGCTGGTAGGGTTCCATAAAGTTCCGTGGGTTCCTGCAGAGTTCTGCAAGTGCCTGCAAGGGCCTGTAGGGGCCCACAGTGTTTCTGCCAGGTTCCGTAGAGTTCCGTAGGGGCCATATTTTTCTGTAGTGGCTGGTAGTATTCCGTAGGGGTCTGTAGGGTTCCGTAGGCGCCTGCAGTGTTCTGTAGGAGCCCATAGGGTTTTAGTGAGGTTCCGTTGTGTTGCTCAGGGTCTTGTAGAGTGCTGTCGGGTCCTGGAGTATTCTGTAGGGTTCCAGAGGGGCTCGTAGGGTTCCATCAAAATCTATAGGGTTCCCTAGGGGCCCATAGAGTCCCGTAGATTTCCGTAGGGACCTGTAGGGTTGTGTAAGTGCCCGCAGAAGTCTGTAGGAGTCTGTGGGATTCTGTAAGGTTCCGGAGGGTTCTGCAGGGTTCCGTAGGGACCCGTAGAGTTCCGTAGTGGCTGGTAAAGTTCCGTAGGGCCCTGTGGGGTTCTGTATGGACCTGTAGGGTTCCGTAGGGGCCTGCAGGGTTCCGTAAGTGCCCGCAGGTGTCTGTAGGGTTCCGTAGGGGTCTGTAGGGTTCCGTAGGCACCTGCAGTGTTCTGTAGGAGCCCATAGGGTTTTAGTGAGGTTCCGTTGTGTTGCTAAGGGTCTTGTAGAGTGCTGTCGGGTCCTGGAGTATTCTGTAGGGTTCCAGAGGGGCTCGTAGGGTTCCATCAAAATCTATAGGGTTCCCTAGGGGCCCATAGAGTCCCGTAGATTTCCGTAGGGACCTGTAGGGTTGTGTAAGTGCCCGTAGAAGTCTGTAGGAGTCTGTGGGATTCTGTAAGGTTCCGGAGGGTTCTGCAGGGTTCCGTAGGGACCCGTAGAGTTCCGTAGTGGCTGGTAAAGTTCCGTAGGGCCCTGTGGGGTTCTGTATGGACCTGTAGGGTTCCGTAGGGGCCTGCAGGGTTCCGTAAGTGCCCGCAGGTGTCTGTAGGGTTCCGTAGGGGTCTGTAGGGTTCCGTAGGGTTCCGTAGGCACCTGCAGTGTTCTGTAGGCGCCCATAGGGTTTTAGTGAGGTTCCGTTGTGTTGCTAAGGGTCTTGTAGAGTGCTGTCGGGTCCTGGAGTATTCTGTAGGGTTCCAGAGGGCCTCGTAGGGTTCCGTCGAAATCTGAAGGGTTCCCTAGGGGCCCGTAGAGTCCCGTAGATTGCCGTAGGGGCCTGTAGGGTTGTGTAAGTGCCCGCAGGGGTTGGTAGGAGCTTGTAGGGTGCCATATGTTTCCGGAGGGTTGTGTAGGGTTCCGTAGGGGCCTGTGGTGTTCCCTAGGGGCCTGTAGAGTCTCGTACAGTTCCGTAGGGTCCTGTAGGTTTCCATAAGCGCCCGCAGAGGTCTGAAGGGGCCCGTACTGTTCCGTAAGGATCCATAGGGTTCCGTAGAGCTTCGTAGGTTCCCTAGAGGCCTCTGGAGTACCGCAGGAGCCAGTAGTGTTCCGTAGGGTCCTCTAGGGTTGAGTAAGTGCCCGCAGGAGTCTGTAGGAATCCGTGGGATTCTGTAAGGTTCTGGAGGGTTCTGCAGGGTTCCGTAGGGGCCCGTAGAGTTCCGTAGTGGCTGGTAAAGTTCCCTAGGGCCCTGTACCGTTCCGTAACTGCCTGCAAGGGTCTTTAGGCTTCCGTAGGGGCTGGTAGGGTTCCATAAAGTTTTGTGGGTTCCTGCAGAGTTCTGCAAGTGCCCGCAAGGGCCTGTAGGGGCCCACAGTGTTTCTGCCAGGTTCCGTAGAGTTCCGTAGGGGCCATATTTTTCTGTAGTGGCTGGTAGTATTCCGTAGGGGTCTGTAGGGTTCCGTAGGCGCCTGCAGTGTTCTGTAGGAGCCCATAGGGTTTTAGTGAGGTTCCGTTGCGTTGCTAAGGGTCTTGTAGAGTGCTGTTGGGTCCTGGAGTATTCTGTAGGGTTCCAGAGGGGCTCGTAGGGTTCCATCAAAATCTATAGGGTTCCCTAGGGGCCCATAGAGTCCCGTAGATTTCCGTAGGGACCTGTAGGGTTGTGTAAGTGCCCGCAGAAGTCTGTAGGAGTCTGTGGGATTCTGTAAGGTTCCGGAGGGTTCTGCAGGGTTCCGTAGGGACCCGTAGAGTTCCGTAGTGGCTGGTAAAGTTCCGTAGGGCCCTGTGGGGTTCTGTATGGACCTGTAGGGTTCCGTAGGGGCCTGCAGGGTTCCGTAAGTGCCCGCAGGTGTCTGTAGGGTTCCGTAGGGGTCTGTAGGGTTCCGTAGGCACCTGCAGTGTTCTGTAGGAGCCCATAGGGTTTTAGTGAGGTTCCGTTGTGTTGCTAAGGGTCTTGTAGAGTGCTGTCGGGTCCTGGAGTATTCTGTAGGGTTCCAGAGGGCCTCGTAGGGTTCCGTCGAAATCTGAAGGGTTCCCTAGGGGCCCGTAGAGTCCCGTAGATTGCCGTAGGGGCCTGTAGGGTTGTGTAAGTGCCCGCAGGGGTTGGTAGGAGCTTGTAGGGTGCCATATGTTTCCGGAGGGTTGTGTAGGGTTCCGTAGGGGCCTGTGGTGTTCCCTAGGGGCCTGTAGAGTCTCGTACAGTTCCGTAGGGTCCTGTAGGTTTCCATAAGCGCCCGCAGAGGTCTGAAGGGGCCCGTACTGTTCCATAAGGATCCATAGGGTTCCGTAGAGCTTCGTAGGTTCCCTAGAGGCCTCTGGAGTACCGCAGGAGCCAGTAGTGTTCCGTAGGGTCCTCTAGGGTTGAGTAAGTGCCCGCAGGAGTCTGTAGGGAATCCGTGGGATTCTGTAAGGTTCTGGAGGGTTCTGCAGGGTTCCGTAGGGGCCCGTAGAGTTCCGTAGTGGCTGGTAAAGTTCCCTAGGGCCCTGTACCGTTCCGTAACTGCCTGCAAGGGTCTTTAGGCTTCCGTAGGGGCTGGTAGGGTTCCATAAAGTTCCGTGGGTTCCTGCAGAGTTCTGCAAGTGCCCGCAAGGGCCTGTAGGGGCCCACAGTGTTTCTGCCAGGTTCCGTAGAGTTCCGTAGGGGCCATATTTTTCTGTAGTGGCTGGTAGTATTCCGTAGGGGTCTGTAGGGTTCCGTAGGCGCCTGCAGTGTTCTGTAGGAGCCCATAGCGTTTTAGTGAGGTTCCGTTGTGTTGCTCAGGGTCTTGTAGAGTGCTGTCGGGTCCTGGAGTATTCTGTAGGGTTCCAGAGGGCCTCGTAGGGTTCCATCGAAATCTGTAGGGTTCCCTAGGGGCCCATAGAGTCCCGTAGATTTCCGTAGGGACCTGTAGGGTTGTGTAAGTGCCCGCAGAAGTCTGTAGGAGTCTGTGGGATTCTGTAAGGTTCCGGAGGGTTCTGCAGGGTTCCGTAGGGACCCGTAGAGTTCCGTAGTGGCTGGTAAAGTTCCGTAGGGCCCTGTGGGGTTCTGTATGGACCTGTAGGTTCCGTAGGGGCCTGCAGGGTTCCATAAGTGCCCGCAGGTGTCTGTAGGGTTCCGTAGGGGTCTGTAGGGTTCCGTAGGCACCTGCAGTGTTCTGTAGGCGCCCATAGGGTTTTAGTGAGGTTCCGTTGTGTTGCTAAGGGTCTTGTAGAGTGCTGTCGGGTCCTGGAGTATTCTGTAGGGTTCCAGAGGGCCTCGTAGGGTTCCGTCGAAATCTGAAGGGTTCCCTAGGGGCCCGTAGAGTCCCGTAGATTGCCGTAGGGACCTGTAGGGTTGTGTAAGTGCCCGCAGGGGTTGGTAGGAGCTTGTAGGGTGCCATATGTTTCCGGAGGGTTGTGTAGGGTTCCGTAGGGGCCTGTGGTGTTCCCTAGGGGCCTGTAGAGTCTCGTACAGTTCCGTAGGGTCCTGTAGGTTTCCATAAGCGCCCGCAGAGGTCTGAAGGGGCCCGTACTGTTCCGTAAGGATCCATAGGGTTCCGTAGAGCTTCGTAGGTTCCCTAGAGGCCTCTGGAGTACCGCAGGAGCCAGTAGTGTTCCGTAGGGTCCTCTAGGGTTGAGTAAGTGCCCGCAGGAGTCTGTAGGAATCCGTGGGATTCTGTAAGGTTCTGGAGGGTTCTGCAGGGTTCCGTAGGGGCCCGTAGAGTTCCGTAGTGGCTGGTAAAGTTCCCTAGGGCCCTGTACCGTTCCGTAACTGCCTGCAAGGGTCTTTAGGCTTCCGTAGGGGCTGGTAGGGTTCCATAAAGTTCCGTGGGTTCCTGCAGAGTTCTGCAAGTGCCCGCAAGGGCCTGTAGGGGCCCACAGTGTTTCTGCCAGGTTCCGTAGAGTTCCGTAGGGGCCATATTTTTCTGTAGTGGCTGGTAGTATTCCGTAGGGGTCTGTAGGGTTCCGTAGGCGCCTGCAGTGTTCTGTAGGAGCCCATAGCGTTTTAGTGAGGTTCCGTTGTGTTGCTCAGGGTCTTGTAGAGTGCTGTCGGGTCCTGGAGTATTCTGTAGGGTTCCAGAGGGCCTCGTAGGGTTCCATCGAAATCTGTAGGGTTCCCTAGGGGCCCATAGAGTCCCGTAGATTTCCGTAGGGACCTGTAGGGTTGTGTAAGTGCCCGCAGAAGTCTGTAGGAGTCTGTGGGATTCTGTAAGGTTCCGGAGGGTTCTGCAGGGTTCCGTAGGGACCCGTAGAGTTCCGTAGTGGCTGGTAAAGTTCCGTAGGGCCCTGTGGGGTTCTGTATGGACCTGTAGGGTTCCGTAGGGGCCTGCAGGGTTCCGTAAGTGCCCGCAGGTGTCTGTAGGGTTCCGTAGGGGTCTGTAGGGTTCCGTAGGCACCTGCAGTGTTCTGTAGGAGCCCATAGGGTTTTAGTGAGGTTCCGTTGTGTTGCTAAGGGTCTTGTAGAGTGCTGTCGGGTCCTGGAGTATTCTGTAGGGTTCCAGAGGGCCTCATAGGGTTCCGTCGAAATCTGAAGGGTTCCCTAGGGGCCCGTAGAGTCCCGTAGATTGCCGTAGGGACCTGTAGGGTTGTGTAAGTGCCCGCAGGGGTTGGTAGGAGCTTGTAGGGTGCCATATGTTTCCGGAGGGTTGTGTAGGGTTCCGTAGGGGCCTGTGGTGTTCCCTAGGGGCCTGTAGAGTCTCGTACAGTTCCGTAGGGTCCTGTAGGTTTCCATAAGTGCCCGCAGAGGTCTGAAGGGGCCCGTACTGTTCCGTAAGGATCCATAGGGTTCCGTAGAGCTTCGTAGGTTCCCTAGAGGCCTCTGGAGTACCGCAGGAGCCAGTAGTGTTCCGTAGGGTCCTCTAGGGTTGAGTAAGTGCCCGCAGGAGTCTGTAGGAATCCGTGGGATTCTGTAAGGTTCTGGAGGGTTCTGCAGGGTTCCGTAGGGGCCCGTAGAGTTCCGTAGTGGCTGGTAAAGTTCCCTAGGGCCCTGTACCGTTCCGTAACTGCCTGCAAGGGTCTTTAGGCTTCCGTAGGGGCTGGTAGGGTTCCATAAAGTTTTGTGGGTTCCTGCAGAGTTCTGCAAGTGCCCGCAAGGGCCTGTAGGGGCCCACAGTGTTTCTGCCAGGTTCCGTAGAGTTCCGTAGGGGCCATATTTTTCTGTAGTGGCTGGTAGTATTCCGTAGGGGTCTGTAGGGTTCCGTAGGCGCCTGCAGTGTTCTGTAGGAGCCCATAGGGTTTTAGTGAGGTTCCGTTGCGTTGCTAAGGGTCTTGTAGAGTGCTGTTGGGTCCTGGAGTATTCTGTAGGGTTCCAGAGGGGCTCGTAGGGTTCCATCAAAATCTATAGGGTTCCCTAGGGGCCCATAGAGTCCCGTAGATTTCCGTAGGGACCTGTAGGGTTGTGTAAGTGCCCGCAGAAGTCTGTAGGAGTCTGTGGGATTCTGTAAGGTTCCGGAGGGTTCTGCAGGGTTCCGTAGGGACCCGTAGAGTTCCGTAGTGGCTGGTAAAGTTCCGTAGGGCCCTGTGGGGTTCTGTATGGACATGTAGGGTTCCGTAGGGGCCTGCAGGGTTCCGTAAGTGCCCGCAGGTGTCTGTAGGGTTCCGTAGGGGTCTGTAGGGTTCCGTAGGCACCTGCAGTGTTCTGTAGGAGCCCATAGGGTTTTAGTGAGGTTCCGTTGTGTTGCTAAGGGTCTTGTAGAGTGCTGTCGGGTCCTGGAGTATTCTGTAGGGTTCCAGAGGGCCTCGTAGGGTTCCGTCGAAATCTGAAGGGTTCCCTAGGGGCCCGTAGAGTCCCGTAGATTGCCGTAGGGGCCTGTAGGGTTGTGTAAGTGCCCGCAGGGGTTGGTAGGAGCTTGTAGGGTGCCATATGTTTCCGGAGGGTTGTGTAGGGTTCCGTAGGGGCCTGTGGTGTTCCCTAGGGGCCTGTAGAGTCTCGTACAGTTCCGTAGGGTCCTGTAGGTTTCCATAAGCGCCCGCAGAGGTCTGAAGGGGCCCGTACTGTTCCGTAAGGATCCATAGGGTTCCGTAGAGCTTCGTAGGTTCCCTAGAGGCCTCTGGAGTACCGCAGGAGCCAGTAGTGTTCCGTAGGGTCCTCTAGGGTTGAGTAAGTGCCCGCAGGAGTCTGTAGGAATCCGTGGGATTCTGTAAGGTTCTGGAGGGTTCTGCAGGGTTCCGTAGGGGCCCGTAGAGTTCCGTAGTGGCTGGTAAAGTTCCCTAGGGCCCTGTACCGTTCCGTAACTGCCTGCAAGGGTCTTTAGGCTTCCGTAGGGGCTGGTAGGGTTCCATAAAGTTCCGTGGGTTCCTGCAGAGTTCTGCAAGTGCCCGCAAGGGCCTGTAGGGGCCCACAGTGTTTCTGCCAGGTTCCGTAGAGTTCCGTAGGGGCCATATTTTTCTGTAGTGGCTGGTAGTATTCCGTAGGGGTCTGTAGGGTTCCGTAGGCGCCTGCAGTGTTCTGTAGGAGCCCATAGGGTTTTAGTGAGGTTCCGTTGTGTTGCTCAGGGTCTTGTAGAGTGCTGTCGGGTCCTGGAGTATTCTGTAGGGTTCCAGAGGGGCTCGTAGGGTTCCATCAAAATCTATAGGGTTCCCTAGGGGCCCATAGAGTCCCGTAGATTTCCGTAGGGACCTGTAGGGTTGTGTAAGTGCCCGCAGAAGTCTGTAGGAGTCTGTGGGATTCTGTAAGGTTCCGGAGGGTTCTGCAGGGTTCCGTAGGGACCCGTAGAGTTCCGTAGTGGCTGGTAAAGTTCCGTAGGGCCCTGTGGGGTTCTGTATGGACCTGTAGGGTTCCGTAGGGGCCTGCAGGGTTCCGTAAGTGCCCGCAGGTGTCTGTAGGGTTCCGTAGGGGTCTGTAGGGTTCCGTAGGCACCTGCAGTGTTCTGTAGGCGCCCATAGGGTTTTAGTGAGGTTCCGTTGTGTTGCTAAGGGTCTTGTAGAGTGCTGTCGGGTCCTGGAGTATTCTGTAGGGTTCCAGAGGGCCTCGTAGGGTTCCGTCGAAATCTGAAGGGTTCCCTAGGGGCCCGTAGAGTCCCGTAGATTGCCGTAGGGACCTGTAGGGTTGTGTAAGTGCCCGCAGGGGTTGGTAGGAGCTTGTAGGGTGCCATATGTTTCCGGAGGGTTGTGTAGGGTTCCGTAGGGGCCTGTGGTGTTCCCTAGGGGCCTGTAGAGTCTCGTACAGTTCCGTAGGGTCCTGTAGGTTTCCATAAGCACCCGCAGAGGTCTGAAGGGGCCCGTACTGTTCCGTAAGGATCCATAGGGTTCCGTAGAGCTTCGTAGGTTCCCTAGAGGCCTCTGGAGTACCGCAGGAGCCAGTAGTGTTCCGTAGGGTCCTCTAGGGTTGAGTAAGTGCCCACAGGAGTCTGTAGGAATCCGTGGGATTCTGTAAGGTTCTGGAGGGTTCTGCAGGGTTCCGTAGGGGCCCGTAGAGTTCCGTAGTGGCTGGTAAAGTTCCCTAGGGCCCTGTACCGTTCCGTAACTGCCTGCAAGGGTCTTTAGGCTTCCGTAGGGGCTGGTAGGGTTCCATAAAGTTCCGTGGGTTCCTGCAGAGTTCTGCAAGTGCCCGCAAGGGCCTGTAGGGGCCCACAGTGTTTCTGCCAGGTTCCGTAGAGTTCCGTAGGGGCCATATTTTTCTGTAGTGGCTGGTAGTATTCCGTAGGGGTCTGTAGGGTTCCGTAGGCGCCTGCAGTGTTCTGTAGGAGCCCATAGCGTTTTAGTGAGGTTCCGTTGTGTTGCTCAGGGTCTTGTAGAGTGCTGTCGGGTCCTGGAGTATTCTGTAGGGTTCCAGAGGGCCTCGTAGGGTTCCATCGAAATCTGTAGGGTTCCCTAGGGGCCCATAGAGTCCCGTAGATTTCCGTAGGGACCTGTAGGGTTGTGTAAGTGCCCGCAGAAGTCTGTAGGAGTCTGTGGGATTCTGTAAGGTTCCGGAGGGTTCTGCAGGGTTCCGTAGGGACCCGTAGAGTTCCGTAGTGGCTGGTAAAGTTCCGTAGGGCCCTGTGGGGTTCTGTATGGACCTGTAGGGTTCCGTAGGGGCCTGCAGGGTTCCGTAAGTGCCCGCAGGTGTCTGTAGGGTTCCGTAGGGGTCTGTAGGGTTCCGTAGGCACCTGCAGTGTTCTGTAGGAGCCCATAGGGTTTTAGTGAGGTTCCGTTGTGTTGCTAAGGGTCTTGTAGAGTGCTGTCGGGTCCTGGAGTATTCTGTAGGGTTCCAGAGGGCCTCGTAGGGTTCCGTCGAAATCTGAAGGGTTCCCTAGGGGCCCGTAGAGTCCCGTAGATTGCCGTAGGGGCCTGTAGGGTTGTGTAAGTGCCCGCAGGGGTTGGTAGGAGCTTGTAGGGTGCCATATGTTTCCGGAGGGTTGTGTAGGGTTCCGTAGGGGCCTGTGGTGTTCCCTAGGGGCCTGTAGAGTCTCGTACAGTTCCGTAGGGTCCTGTAGGTTTCCATAAGCGCCCGCAGAGGTCTGAAGGGGCCCGTACTGTTCCGTAAGGATCCATAGGGTTCCGTAGAGCTTCGTAGGTTCCCTAGAGGCCTCTGGAGTACCGCAGGAGCCAGTAGTGTTCCGTAGGGTCCTCTAGGGTTGAGTAAGTGCCCGCAGGAGTCTGTAGGAATCCGTGGGATTCTGTAAGGTTCTGGAGGGTTCTGCAGGGTTCCGTAGGGGCCCGTAGAGTTCCGTAGTGGCTGGTAAAGTTCCCTAGGGCCCTGTACCGTTCCGTAACTGCCTGCAAGGGTCTTTAGGCTTCCGTAGGGGCTGGTAGGGTTCCATAAAGTTCCGTGGGTTCCTGCAGAGTTCTGCAAGTGCCCGCAAGGGCCTGTAGGGGCCCACAGTGTTTCTGCCAGGTTCCGTAGAGTTCCGTAGGGGCCATATTTTTCTGTAGTGGCTGGTAGTATTCCGTAGGGGTCTGTAGGGTTCCGTAGGCGCCTGCAGTGTTCTGTAGGAGCCCATAGGGTTTTAGTGAGGTTCCGTTGTGTTGCTCAGGGTCTTGTAGAGTGCTGTCGGGTCCTGGAGTATTCTGTAGGGTTCCAGAGGGGCTCGTAGGGTTCCATCAAAATCTATAGGGTTCCCTAGGGGCCCATAGAGTCCCGTAGATTTCCGTAGGGACCTGTAGGGTTGTGTAAGTGCCCGCAGAAGTCTGTAGGAGTCTGTGGGATTCTGTAAGGTTCCGGAGGGTTCTGCAGGGTTCCGTAGGGACCCGTAGAGTTCCGTAGTGGCTGGTAAAGTTCCGTAGGGCCCTGTGGGGTTCTGTATGGACCTGTAGGGTTCCGTAGGGGCCTGCAGGGTTCCGTAAGTGCCCGCAGGTGTCTGTAGGGTTCCGTAGGGGTCTGTAGGGTTCCGTAGGCACCTGCAGTGTTCTGTAGGCGCCCATAGGGTTTTAGTGAGGTTCCGTTGTGTTGCTAAGGGTCTTGTAGAGTGCTGTCGGGTCCTGGAGTATTCTGTAGGGTTCCAGAGGGCCTCGTAGGGTTCCGTCGAAATCTGAAGGGTTCCCTAGGGGCCCGTAGAGTCCCGTAGATTGCCGTAGGGACCTGTAGGGTTGTGTAAGTGCCCGCAGGGGTTGGTAGGAGCTTGTAGGGTGCCATATGTTTCCGGAGGGTTGTGTAGGGTTCCGTAGGGGCCTGTGGTGTTCCCTAGGGGCCTGTAGAGTCTCGTACAGTTCCGTAGGGTCCTGTAGGTTTCCATAAGCACCCGCAGAGGTCTGAAGGGGCCCGTACTGTTCCGTAAGGATCCATAGGGTTCCGTAGAGCTTCGTAGGTTCCCTAGAGGCCTCTGGAGTACCGCAGGAGCCAGTAGTGTTCCGTAGGGTCCTCTAGGGTTGAGTAAGTGCCCACAGGAGTCTGTAGGAATCCGTGGGATTCTGTAAGGTTCTGGAGGGTTCTGCAGGGTTCCGTAGGGGCCCGTAGAGTTCCGTAGTGGCTGGTAAAGTTCCCTAGGGCCCTGTACCGTTCCGTAACTGCCTGCAAGGGTCTTTAGGCTTCCGTAGGGGCTGGTAGGGTTCCATAAAGTTCCGTGGGTTCCTGCAGAGTTCTGCAAGTGCCCGCAAGGGCCTGTAGGGGCCCACAGTGTTTCTGCCAGGTTCCGTAGAGTTCCGTAGGGGCCATATTTTTCTGTAGTGGCTGGTAGTATTCCGTAGGGGTCTGTAGGGTTCCGTAGGCGCCTGCAGTGTTCTGTAGGAGCCCATAGCGTTTTAGTGAGGTTCCGTTGTGTTGCTCAGGGTCTTGTAGAGTGCTGTCGGGTCCTGGAGTATTCTGTAGGGTTCCAGAGGGCCTCGTAGGGTTCCATCGAAATCTGTAGGGTTCCCTAGGGGCCCATAGAGTCCCGTAGATTTCCGTAGGGACCTGTAGGGTTGTGTAAGTGCCCGCAGAAGTCTGTAGGAGTCTGTGGGATTCTGTAAGGTTCCGGAGGGTTCTGCAGGGTTCCGTAGGGACCCGTAGAGTTCCGTAGTGGCTGGTAAAGTTCCGTAGGGCCCTGTGGGGTTCTGTATGGACCTGTAGGGTTCCGTAGGGGCCTGCAGGGTTCCGTAAGTGCCCGCAGGTGTCTGTAGGGTTCCGTAGGGGTCTGTAGGGTTCCGTAGGCACCTGCAGTGTTCTGTAGGAGCCCATAGGGTTTTAGTGAGGTTCCGTTGTGTTGCTAAGGGTCTTGTAGAGTGCTGTCGGGTCCTGGAGTATTCTGTAGGGTTCCAGAGGGCCTCGTAGGGTTCCGTCGAAATCTGAAGGGTTCCCTAGGGGCCCGTAGAGTCCCGTAGATTGCCGTAGGGACCTGTAGGGTTGTGTAAGTGCCCGCAGGGGTTGGTAGGAGCTTGTAGGGTGCCATATGTTTCCGGAGGGTTGTGTAGGGTTCCGTAGGGGCCTGTGGTGTTCCCTAGGGGCCTGTAGAGTCTCGTACAGTTCCGTAGGGTCCTGTAGGTTTCCATAAGTGCCCGCAGAGGTCTGAAGGGGCCCGTACTGTTCCGTAAGGATCCATAGGGTTCCGTAGAGCTTCGTAGGTTCCCTAGAGGCCTCTGGAGTACCGCAGGAGCCAGTAGTGTTCCGTAGGGTCCTCTAGGGTTGAGTAAGTGCCCGCAGGAGTCTGTAGGAATCCGTGGGATTCTGTAAGGTTCTGGAGGGTTCTGCAGGGTTCCGTAGGGGCCCGTAGAGTTCCGTAGTGGCTGGTAAAGTTCCCTAGGGCCCTGTACCGTTCCGTAACTGCCTGCAAGGGTCTTTAGGCTTCCGTAGGGGCTGGTAGGGTTCCATAAAGTTTTGTGGGTTCCTGCAGAGTTCTGCAAGTGCCCGCAAGGGCCTGTAGGGGCCCACAGTGTTTCTGCCAGGTTCCGTAGAGTTCCGTAGGGGCCATATTTTTCTGTAGTGGCTGGTAGTATTCCGTAGGGGTCTGTAGGGTTCCGTAGGCGCCTGCAGTGTTCTGTAGGAGCCCCATAGGGTTTTAGTGAGGTTCCGTTGTGTTGCTAAGGGTCTTGTAGAGTGCTGTCGGGTCCTGGAGTATTCTGTAGGGTTCCAGAGGGCCTCGTAGGGTTCCGTCGAAATCTGAAGGGTTCCCTAGGGGCCCGTAGAGTCCCGTAGATTGCCGTAGGGGCCTGTAGGGTTGTGTAAGTGCCCGCAGGGGTTGGTAGGAGCTTGTAGGGTGCCATATGTTTCCGGAGGGTTGTGTAGGGTTCCGTAGGGGCCTGTGGTGTTCCCTAGGGGCCTGTAGAGTCTCGTACAGTTCCGTAGGGTCCTGTAGGTTTCCATAAGCGCCCGCAGAGGTCTGAAGGGGCCCGTACTGTTCCGTAAGGATCCATAGGGTTCCGTAGAGCTTCGTAGGTTCCCTAGAGGCCTCTGGAGTACCGCAGGAGCCAGTAGTGTTCCGTAGGGTCCTCTAGGGTTGAGTAAGTGCCCGCAGGAGTCTGTAGGAATCCGTGGGATTCTGTAAGGTTCTGGAGGGTTCTGCAGGGTTCCGTAGGGGCCCGTAGAGTTCCGTAGTGGCTGGTAAAGTTCCCTAGGGCCCTGTACCGTTCCGTAACTGCCTGCAAGGGTCTTTAGGCTTCCGTAGGGGCTGGTAGGGTTCCATAAAGTTCCGTGGGTTCCTGCAGAGTTCTGCAAGTGCCCGCAAGGGCCTGTAGGGGCCCACAGTGTTTCTGCCAGGTTCCGTAGAGTTCCGTAGGGGCCATATTTTTCTGTAGT